>NW_027458077.1:300000-459362 GCF_050624435.1 Tenrec ecaudatus
TAGCCTTAGCCTAGGGGAGCCTAAAGCCTCGGGGTGCCCTAGCCTGAAGGCTAGGGTAGCCCTAGCCTTAGCCTAGGGGAGCCCGAGCCTAAAGCCTAGGGATGCCCTAGCCTGAAGGCTAGGGGAGCCCTAGCCTTAGCCTAGGGGAGCCTATAGCCTCGGGGTGCCCTAGCCTGAAGTCTAGGGAAGCCCTAGCCTTAGCCTTGGGGAGTCCGAGCCTAAAGCCTAGAGGTGCCCTAGCCTGAAGGCTAGGGGAGCCCTAGCCTTACCCTAGGGGAGCCTAAAGCCTCGGGGTGCCCTAGCCTGAAGGCTAGGGGAGCCCTAGCCTTAGCCTAGGGGAGCCTGAGCCTAAAGCCTAGCGGTGCCCTAGCCTGAAGGCTAGGGGAGCCCTAGCCTTAGCCTAGGGGAGCCTAAAGCCTAGGGGTGCCCTAGCCTGAAGGCTAGGGGAGCCCTAGCCTTAGGCTAGGGGAGCCCGGGCCTAAAGCCTAGGGGTGCCCTAGCCTGAAATCTAGGGGAGCCCTAGCCTTAGCCTAGGGGAGCCTAAAGCCTAGGGGCGCCCTAGCCTGAAGGCTAGGGGAGCCCTAGCCTTAGCCTAGGGAACCCGAGTCTAAAGCCTAGGGGTGTCCTAGCCTGAAGGCTTGGGGAGCCCTAGCCTTAGCCTAGGGGAGCCCGAGCCTAAAGCCTAGGGGTGCCCTAGCCTGAAGGCTAGGGGAGCCCTAGCCTTAGCCTAGGGGAGACTAAAGCCTAGGGGTGCCCTAGCCAGAAGGCTAGGGGAGCCCTAGCCTTAGCCTAGGGGAGCCCGAGCCTAAAGGCTAGGGGTGCCCTAGCCTGAAGGCTAGGGGAGCCCTAGCCTTAGCCTAGGGGAGCCTAAAGCTTCGGGGTGCCCTAGCCTGAAGACTAGGGGAGCCCTAGCCTTAGCCTAGGGGAACCCGAGCCTAAAGCCTAGGGATGCCCTAGCCTGAAGGCTAGGGGAGCCCTAGCCTTAGCCTAGGGGAGCCTAAAGCCTCGGGGTGCCCTAGCCTGAAGGCTAGGGGAGCCCTAGCCTTAGCCTAGGGGAGCCTAAAGCTTCGGGGTGCCCTAGCCTGAAGACTAGGGGAGCCCTAGCCTTAGCCTAGGGGAACCCGAGCCTAAAGCCTAGGGGTGCCCTAGCCTGAAGGCTAGGGGAGCCCTAGCCTTAGCCTAGGGGAGCCTAAAGCCTCGGGGTGCCCTAGCCTGAAGTCTAGGGAAGCCCTAGCCTTAGCCTAGGGGAGCCCGAACCTAAAGCCTAGGGGTGCCCTAGCCTGAAGGCTAGGGGAGCCCTAGCCTTACCCTAGGGGAGCCTAAAGCCTCGGGGTGCCCTAGCCTGAAGGCTAGGGGAGCCCTAGCCTTAGCCTAGGGGAACCTAAAGCCTAGGGGTGCCATAGCCTAAAGGCTAGGGGAGCCCTAGCCTTAGCCTAGGGGAGCCCGAGCCTAAAGCCTAGCGGTGTCCTAGCCTGAAGGCTAGGGGAGCCCTAGCCTTAGCCTAGGGAACTCGAGTCTAAAGCCTAGGGGTGTCCTAGCCTGAAGGCTTGGGGAGCCCTAGCCTTAGCCTAGGGGAGCCCGAGCCTAAAGCCTAGGGGTGCCCTAGCCTGAAGGCTAGGGGAGCCCTAGCCTTAGCCTAGGGGAGCCTAAAGCCTCGGGGTGCCCTAGCCTGAAGGCTAGGGGAGCCCTAGCCTTAGCCTAGGGGAGCCCGAGCCTAAAGCCTAGGGATGCCCTAGACTGAAGGCTAGGGGAGCCCTAGCCTTAGCCTAGGGGAGCCTAAAGCCTCGGGGTGCCCTAGCCTGAAGTCTAGGGAAGCCCTAGCCTTAGCCTAGGGGAGCCCGAGCCTAAAGCCTAGGGGTGCCCTAGCCTGAAGGCTAGGGGAGCCCTAGCCTTACCCTAGGGGAGCCTAAAGCCTCGGGGTGCCCTAGCCTGAAGGCTAGGGGAGCCCTAGCCTTAGGCTAGGGGAGCCCGGGCCTAAAGCCTAGGGGTGCCCTAGCCTGAAGTCTAGGGGAGCCCTAGCCTTAGCCTAGGGGAGCCTAAAGCCTAGGGGTGCCCTAGCCTGAAGGATAGGGTAGCCCTAGCCTTATCCTAGGGAAGCCCGAGCCTAAAGCCTAGGGGTGCCCTAGCCTGAAGGCTAGGGGAGCCCTAGCCTTAGCCTAGGGGAGCCCGAGTCTAAAGCCTAGGGGTGCCCTAGCCTGAAGGCTAGGGTAGCCCTAGCCTTAGCCTAGGGGAGCCCGAGCCTAAAGCCTAGGGGTGCCCTAGCCTGAAGGCTAGGGGAGCCCTAGCCTTAGCCTAGGGAAGCCTAAAGCCTAGGGGTGCCCTAGCCTGAAGGCTAGGGGAGCCCTAGCCTTAGCATAGGGAAGCCTAAAGCCTAGGGGTGCCCTAGCATGAAGGTTAGGGGAGCCCTAGACTTAGCCTAGGGGAGCCAGAGCCTAAAACCTAGGGGTGCCCTAGCCTGAAGGCTAGGGGAGCCCTAGTCTTAGCCTAGGGGAGCCTAAAGCCTAGGGGTGCCCTAGCCAGAAGGCTAGGGGAGCCCTAGCCTTAGTCTAGGGGAGCCCGAGCCTTAGCCTAGGGGAGCCCGAGCCTAAAGCCTAGGGGTGCCAGAGCCTGAAGGCTAGGGGAGCCCTAGCCTTAGCCTAGGGGAGCGTAAAGCCTAGGGTTGCCCTAGCCTGAAGGCTAGGGAAGCCCTAGCCTTAGCCTAGAGGAGCCTAAAGCATAGGGGTGCCCTAGGCTGAAGGCTAGGGGAGCCCTAGCCTTAGCTTAGGGGAGCCCGAGCCTAAAGCCTAGGGGTGCCCTAGCCTGAAGGCTAGGGGAGCCCTAGCCTTAGCCTAGGGGAGCCTAAAGCCTAGGGGTGCCCTAGCCAGAAGGCTAGGGGAGCCCTAGCCTTAGCCTAGTGGAGCCCGAGCCTAAAGCCTAGGGGTGCCATAGCCTGAAGGCTAGGGGAGCCCTAGCCTTATCCTAGGGGAGACTAAAGCCTAGGGGTGCCCTAGCCAGAAGGCTAGGGGAGCCCTAGCCATAGCCTAGTGGAGCCCGAGCCTAAAGTCTAGGGGTGCCCTAGCCTGAAGGCTTGGGGAGCCCTAGCCTTAGCCTAGGGGAGCCTAAAGCCTCGGGGTGCCCTAGCCTGAAGGCTAGGGTAGCCTTAGCCTTAGCATAGGGGAGCCCGAGCCTGAAGCCTAGTGGTGCCCTAGCCTGAAGGCTAGGGTAGCCCTAGCCTTAGCCTAGGGGAGCCCGAGCCTAAAGCCTAGGGGTGCCCTAGCCTGAAGGCTAGGGGAGCCCTAGCCTTAGCCTAGGGGACCCCGAGTCTAAAGCCTCGGGTTGCCCTAGCCTGAAGGCTAGGGGAGCCCTAGCCTTAGCCTAGGGCAGCCTAAAGCCTCGGGGTGCCCTAGCCTGAAGGCTAGGGGACCCCTAGCCTTAGCCTAGGGGAACCCGAGCCTAAAGCCTAGGGGTGCCCTAGCCTGAATGCTAGGGGAGCCCTAGCCTTAGGCTAGGGGAGCCTAAAGCCTAGGGGTGCCCTAGCCTGAAGGCTAGGGCAGCCCTAGCCTTAGCCTATGGGAGCCTAAATCCTCGGGGTGCCCTAGCCTGAAGACTAGGGGAGCCCTAGCCTTAGCCTAGGGGAGCCCGAGCCTAAAGTCTAGGGGTGCCCTAGCCTGAAGTCTAGGGGAGCCCTAGCCTTAGCCTAGGGGTGCCTAAAGCCTCGGGGTGCCCTAGCCTGAAGACTAGGGGAGCCCTAGCCTTAGCCTAGGGGAACCCGAGCCTAAAGCCTAGGGGTGCCCTAGCCTGAAGGCTAGGGGAGCCCTAGCCTTAGCCTAGGGGAGCCTAAAGCCTCGGGGTGCCCTAGCCTGAAGGCTAGGGGAGCCCTAGCCTTAACCTAGGGGAGCCCGAGCCTAAAGCCTAGGGGTGCCCTAGCCTGAAGGCAAGGGGAGCGCTAGCCTTATCCTAGGGGAGCCTAAATTTTTGGGGTGCCCTAGCTTGAAGTCTAGGGGAGCCCTAGCCTTAGCCTAGGGGAGCCCGATCCTAAAGCCTAGGGGTGCCCTAGCCTGAAGGCTAGGGGAGCCCTAGCCTTATCCTAGGGGAGCCTAAAGCCTCAGGGTGCCCTAGCCTGAAGGCTAGGGGAGCCCTAGCCTTAGCCTAGGGGAGCCCGAGCCTAAAGCCTAGGGGTGCCCTAGCCTGAAGGCTAGGGGAGCCCTAGCCTTAGCCTAGGGGAGACTAAAGCCTAGGGGTGCCCTAGCCAGAAGGCTAGGGGAGCCCTATCCTTAGCCTAGGGGAGCCCGAGCCTAAAGCCTAGGGGTGCCCTAGCCTGAAGGCTAGGGGAGCCGTAGCCTTAGCCTAGGGGAGCCTAAAGCCTCGGGGTGCCCTAGCCTGAAGGCTAGGGGAGCCCTAGCCTTAACCTAGGGGAGCCCGAGCCTAATGCCTAGGGGTGCCCTAGCCTCAAGGCAAGGGGAGCCGTAGCCTTAGCCTAGGGGAGCCTAAATCCTTGGGGTGCCCTAGCCTGAAGGCTAGGGGAGCCCTAGCCTTAGCCTAGGGGAGCCTAAAGCCTAGGGGTGCCCTAGCCTGAAGGCTAGGGGAGCCCTAGCCTTAGGCTAGGGGAGCCCGGGCCTAAAGCCTAGGGGTGCCCTAGCCTGAAGTCTAGGGGAGCCCTAGCCTTAGCCTAGGGGAGCCTAAAGCCTAGGGGTGCCCTAGCCTGAAGGCTAGGGGAGCCCTAGCCTTAGCCTTGGGAACCGAGTCTAAAGCCTAGGGGTGTCCTAGCCTGAAGGCTTGGGGAGCCCTAGCCTTAGCCTAGGGGAGCCCGAGCCTAAAGCTTTAGGTGCCCTAGCCTGAAGGCTAGGGGAGCCCTAGCCTTAGCCTAGGGGAGCCTAAAGCCTCGGGGTGCCCTAGCCTGAAGGCTAGGGGAGCCCTAGCCTTAGCCTAGGGGAGCCCGAGCCTAAAGCCTAGGGATGCCCTAGCCTGAAGGCTAGGGGAGCCCTAGCCTTAGCCTAGGGGAGCCTGAGCCTAAAGCCTAGCGGTGCCCTAGCCTGAAGGCTAGGGGAGCCCTAGCCTTAGCCTAGGGGAGCCTAAAGCCTAGGGGTGCCCTAGCCTGAAGGCTAGGGGAGCCCTAGCCTTAGGCTAGGGGAGCCCGGGCCTAAAGCCTGGGGGTGCCCTAGCCTGAAATCTAGGGGAGCCCTAGCCTTAGCCTAGGGGAGCCTAAAGCCTAGGGGCGCCCTAGCCTGAAGGCTAGGGGAGCCCTAGCCTTAGCCTAGGGAACCCGAGTCTAAAGCCTAGGGGTGTCCTAGCCTGAAGGCTTGGGGAGCCCTAGCCTTAGCCTAGGGGAGCCCGAGCCTAAAGCCTAGGGGTGCCCTAGCCTGAAGGCTAGGGGAGCCCTAGCCTTAGCCTAGGGGAGACTAAAGCCTAGGGGTGCCCTAGCCAGAAGGCTAGGGGAGCCCTAGCCTTAGCCTAGGGGAGCCCGAGCCTAAAGGCTAGGGGTGTCCTAGCCTGAAGGCTAGGGGAGCCCTAGCCTTAGCCTAGGGGAGCCTAAAGCTTCGGGGTGCCCTAGCCTGAAGACTAGGGGAGCCCTAGCCTTAGCCTAGGGGAACCCGAGCCTAAAGCCTAGGGATGCCCTAGCCTGAAGGCTAGGGGAGCCCTAGCCTTAGCCTAGGGGAGCCTAAAGCCTCGGGGTGCCCTAGCCTGAAGGCTAGGGGAGCCCTAGCCTTAGCCTAGGGGAGCCTAAAGCTTCGGGGTGCCCTAGCCTGAAGACTAGGGGAGCCCTAGCCTTAGCCTAGGGGAACCCGAGCCTAAAGCCTAGGGGTGCCCTAGCCTGAAGGCTAGGGGAGCCCTAGCCTTAGCCTAGGGGAGCCTAAAGCCTCGGGGTGCCCTAGCCTGAAGTCTAGGGAAGCCCTAGCCTTAGCCTAGGGGAGCCCGAACCTAAAGCCTAGGGGTGCCCTAGCCTGAAGGCTAGGGGAGCCCTAGCCTTACCCTAGGGGAGCCTAAAGCCTCGGGGTGCCCTAGCCTGAAGGCTAGGGGAGCCCTAGCCTTAGCCTAGGGGAACCTAAAGCCTAGGGGTGCCATAGCCTAAAGGCTAGGGGAGCCCTAGCCTTAGCCTAGGGGAGCCCGAGCCTAAAGCCTAGCGGTGTCCTAGCCTGAAGGCTAGGGGAGCCCTAGCCTTAGCCTAGGGAACTCGAGTCTAAAGCCTAGGGGTGTCCTAGCCTGAAGGCTTGGGGAGCCCTAGCCTTAGCCTAGGGGAGCCCGAGCCTAAAGCCTAGGGGTGCCCTAGCCTGAAGGCTAGGGGAGCCCTAGCCTTAGCCTAGGGGAGCCTAAAGCCTCGGGGTGCCCTAGCCTGAAGGCTAGGGGAGCCCTAGCCTTAGCCTAGGGGAGCCCGAGCCTAAAGCCTAGGGATGCCCTAGACTGAAGGCTAGGGGAGCCCTAGCCTTAGCCTAGGGGAGCCTAAAGCCTCGGGGTGCCCTAGCCTGAAGTCTAGGGAAGCCCTAGCCTTAGCCTAGGGGAGCCCGAGCCTAAAGCCTAGGGGTGCCCTAGCCTGAAGGCTAGGGGAGCCCTAGCCTTACCCTAGGGGAGCCTAAAGCCTCGGGGTGCCCTAGCCTGAAGGCTAGGGGAGCCCTAGCCTTAGGCTAGGGGAGCCCGGGCCTAAAGCCTAGGGGTGCCCTAGCCTGAAGTCTAGGGGAGCCCTAGCCTTAGCCTAGGGGAGCCTAAAGCCTAGGGGTGCCCTAGCCTGAAGGATAGGGTAGCCCTAGCCTTATCCTAGGGAAGCCCGAGCCTAAAGCCTAGGGGTGCCCTAGCCTGAAGGCTAGGGGAGCCCTAGCCTTAGCCTAGGGGAGCCCGAGCCTAAAGCCTAGGGGTGCCCTAGCCTGAAGGCTAGGGTAGCCCTAGCCTTAGCCTAGGGGAGCCCGAGCCTAAAGCCTAGGGGTGCCCTAGCCTGAAGGCTAGGGGAGCCCTAGCCTTAGCCTAGGGAAGCCCGAGTCTAAAGCCTCGGGTTGCCCTAGCCTGAAGGCTAGGGGAGCCCTAGCCTTAGCCTAGGGCAGCCTAAAGCCTCGGGGTGCCCTAGCATGAAGTCTAGGGGAGCCCTAGCCTTAGCATAGGGAAGCCTAAAGCCTAGGGGTGCCCTAGCATGAAGGTTAGGGGAGCCCTAGACTTAGCCTAGGGGAGCCAGAGCCTAAAACCTAGGGGTGCCCTAGCCTGAAGGCTAGGGGAGCCCTAGTCTTAGCCTAGGGGAGCCTAAAGCCTAGGGGTGCCCTAGCCAGAAGGCTAGGGGAGCCCTAGCCTTAGTCTAGGGGAGCCCGAGCCTTAGCCTAGGGGAGCCCGAGCCTAAAGCCTAGGGGTGCCAGAGCCTGAAGGCTAGGGGAGCCCTAGCCTTAGCCTAGGGGAGCGTAAAGCCTAGGGTTGCCCTAGCCTGAAGGCTAGGGAAGCCCTAGCCTTAGCCTAGAGGAGCCTAAAGCATAGGGGTGCCCTAGGCTGAAGGCTAGGGGAGCCCTAGCCTTAGCTTAGGGGAGCCCGAGCCTAAAGCCTAGGGGTGCCCTAGCCTGAAGGCTAGGGGAGCCCTAGCCTTAGCCTAGGGGAGCCTAAAGCCTAGGGGTGCCCTAGCCAGAAGGCTAGGGGAGCCCTAGCCTTAGCCTAGGGGAGCCCGAGCCTAAAGCCTAGGGGTGCCATAGCCTGAAGGCTAGGGGAGCCCTAGCCTTATCCTAGGGGAGACTAAAGCCTAGGGGTGCCCTAGCCAGAAGGCTAGGGGAGCCCTAGCCATAGCCTAGTGGAGCCCGAGCCTAAAGTCTAGGGGTGCCCTAGCCTGAAGGCTTGGGGAGCCCTAGCCTTAGCCTAGGGGAGCCTAAAGCCTCGGGGTGCCCTAGCCTGAAGGCTAGGGTAGCCTTAGCCTTAGCATAGGGGAGCCCGAGCCTGAAGCCTAGTGGTGCCCTAGCCTGAAGGCTAGGGTAGCCCTAGCCTTAGCCTAGGGGAGCCCGAGCCTAAAGCCTAGGGGTGCCCTAGCCTGAAGGCTAGGGGAGCCCTAGCCTTAGCCTAGGGGACCCCGAGTCTAAAGCCTCGGGTTGCCCTAGCCTGAAGGCTAGGGGAGCCCTAGCCTTAGCCTAGGGCAGCCTAAAGCCTCGGGGTGCCCTAGCCTGAAGGCTAGGGGACCCCTAGCCTTAGCCTAGGGGAACCCGAGCCTAAAGCCTAGGGGTGCCCTAGCCTGAATGCTAGGGGAGCCCTAGCCTTAGGCTAGGGGAGCCTAAAGCCTAGGGGTGCCCTAGCCTGAAGGCTAGGGCAGCCCTAGCCTTAGCCTATGGGAGCCTAAATCCTCGGGGTGCCCTAGCCTGAAGACTAGGGGAGCCCTAGCCTTAGCCTAGGGGAGCCCGAGCCTAAAGTCTAGGGGTGCCCTAGCCTGAAGTCTAGGGGAGCCCTAGCCTTAGCCTAGGGGTGCCTAAAGCCTCGGGGTGCCCTAGCCTGAAGACTAGGGGAGCCCTAGCCTTAGCCTAGGGGAACCCGAGCCTAAAGCCTAGGGGTGCCCTAGCCTGAAGGCTAGGGGAGCCCTAGCCTTAGCCTAGGGGAGCCTAAAGCCTCGGGGTGCCCTAGCCTGAAGGCTAGGGGAGCCCTAGCCTTAACCTAGGGGAGCCCGAGCCTAAAGCCTAGGGGTGCCCTAGCCTGAAGGCAAGGGGAGCGCTAGCCTTATCCTAGGGGAGCCTAAATTTTTGGGGTGCCCTAGCTTGAAGTCTAGGGGAGCCCTAGCCTTAGCCTAGGGGAGCCCGATCCTAAAGCCTAGGGGTGCCCTAGCCTGAAGGCTAGGGGAGCCCTAGCCTTATCCTAGGGGAGCCTAAAGCCTCAGGGTGCCCTAGCCTGAAGGCTAGGGGAGCCCTAGCCTTAGCCTAGGGGAGCCCGAGCCTAAAGCCTAGGGGTGCCCTAGCCTGAAGGCTAGGGGAGCCCTAGCCTTAGCCTAGGGGAGACTAAAGCCTAGGGGTGCCCTAGCCAGAAGGCTAGGGGAGCCCTATCCTTAGCCTAGGGGAGCCCGAGCCTAAAGCCTAGGGGTGCCCTAGCCTGAAGGCTAGGGGAGCCGTAGCCTTAGCCTAGGGGAGCCTAAAGCCTCGGGGTGCCCTAGCCTGAAGGCTAGGGGAGCCCTAGCCTTAACCTAGGGGAGCCCGAGCCTAATGCCTAGGGGTGCCCTAGCCTCAAGGCAAGGGGAGCCGTAGCCTTAGCCTAGGGGAGCCTAAATCCTTGGGGTGCCCTAGCCTGAAGTCTAGGGGAGCCCTAGCCTTAGCCTAGGGGAGCCCGAGCCAAAAGCCTAGGGGTGCCCTAGCCTGAAGGCTAGGGGAGGCCTAGCCTTAGCCTAGGGGAGCCTAAAGCCTAGGGTGCCCTAGCCAGAAGGCTAGGGGAGCCCTAGCCTTAGCCTAGGGGAGCCTAAAGCCTAGGTGTGCCCTAGCCTGAAGGCTAGGGGAGCCCTAGCCTTAGCCTAGGGGAGCCCGAGCCTAAAGCCTAGGGGTGCCCTAGCCTGAAGGCTACGGGAGCCCTAGCCTTAGCCTTGGGGAGCCTAAAGCCTCGGGGTGCCCTAGCCTGAAGGCTAGGGGATCCCTAGCCTTAGCCTAGGGGAGCCCGAGCCTAAAGCCTAGGGGTGCCCTAGCCTGAAGGCTATGGGAGCCCTAGCCTTAGCCTAGGGGAGCCTAAAGCCTCGGAGTGCCCTAGCCTGAAGTCTAGGGGAGCCCTAGCCGTACCCTAGGGGAGCCTAAAGCCTCGGTGTGCCCTAGCCTGAAGGCTAGGGGAGCCCTAGCCTTAGCCTAGGGGAACCTAAAGCCTAGGGGTGCCCTAGCCTGAAGACTAGGGGAGCCCTATCCTTAGCATAGGGGAGCCGAGCCTAAAGCCTAGGGGTGCCCTAGCCTGAAGGCTAGGGGAGCCCTAGCCTTAGCCTAGGGGAGCCCGAGCCTAAAGCCTAGGGGTGCCATAGCCTGAAGGCTAGGGGAGCCCTAGCCTTATCCTAGGGGAGACTAAAGCCTAGGGGTGCCCTAGCCAGAAGGCTAGGGGAGCCCTAGCCATAGCCTAGTGGAGCCCGAGCCTAAAGTCTAGGGGTGCCCTAGCCTGAAGGCTTGGGGAGCCCTAGCCTTAGCCTAGGGGAGCCTAAAGCCTCGGGGTGCCCTAGCCTGAAGGCTAGGGTAGCCTTAGCCTTAGCATAGGGGAGCCCGAGCCTGAAGCCTAGTGGTGCCCTAGCCTGAAGGCTAGGGTAGCCCTAGCCTTAGCCTAGGGGAGCCCTAGCCTAAATCCTAGGGGTGCCCTAGCCTGAAGGCTAGGGGAGCCCTAGCCTTAGCCTAGGGGACCCCGAGTCTAAAGCCTCGGGTTGCCCTAGCCTGAAGGCTAGGGGAGCCCTAGCCTTAGCCTAGGGCAGCCTAAAGCCTCGGGGTGCCCTAGCCTGAAGGCTAGGGGACCCCTAGCCTTAGCCTAGGGGAACCCGAGCCTAAAGCCTAGGGGTGCCCTAGCCTGAATGCTAGGGGAGCCCTAGCCTTAGCCTAGGGGAGCCTAAAGCCTAGGGGTGCCCTAGCCTGAAGGCTAGGGCAGCCCTAGCCTTAGCCTAGGGGAGCCTAAATCCTCGGGGTGCCCTAGCCTGAAGACTAGGGGAGCCCTAGCCTTAGCCTAGGGGAGCCCAAGCCTAAAGTCTAGGGGTGCCCTAGCCTGAAGGCTAGGGGAGCCCTAGCCTTAGCCTAGGGGTGCCTAAAGCCTCGGGGTGCCCTAGCCTGAAGACTAGGGAAGCCCTAGCCTTAGCCTAGGGGAACCCGAGCCTAAAGCCTAGGGGTGCCCTAGCCTGAAGGCTAGGGGAGCCCTAGCCTTAGCCTAGGGGAGCCTAAAGCCTAGGGGTGCCCTAGCCTGAAGGCTAGGGGAGCCCTAGCCTTAACCTAGGGGAGCCCGAGCCTAAAGCCTAGGGGTGCCCTAGCCTGAAGGCAAGGGGAGCGCTAGCCTTATCCTAGGGGAGCCTAAATTTTTGGGGTGCCCTAGCTTGAAGTCTAGGGGAGCCCTAGCCTTAGCCTAGGGGAGCCCGATCCTAAAGCCTAGGGGTGCCCTAGCCTGAAGGCTAGGGGAGCCCTAGCCTTATCCTAGGGAAGCCTAAAGCCTCAGGGTGCCCTAGCCTGAAGGCTAGGGGAGCCCTAGCCTTAGCCTAGGGGAGCCCGAGCCTAAAGCCTAGGGGTGCCCTAGCCTGAAGGCTAGGGGAGCCCTAGCCTTAGCCTAGGGGAGACTAAAGCCTAGGGGTGCCCTAGCCAGAAGGCTAGGGGAGCCCTATCCTTAGCCTAGGGGAGCCCGAGCCTAAAGCCTAGGGGTGCCCTAGCCTGAAGGCTAGGGGAGCCGTAGCCTTAGCCTAGGGGAGCCTAAAGCCTCGGGGTGCCCTAGCCTGAAGGATAGGGGAGCCCTAGCCTTAACCTAGGGGAGCCCGAGCCTAATGCCTAGGGGTGCCCTAGCCTCAAGGCAAGGGGAGCCGTAGCCTTAGCCTAGGGGAGACTAAAGCCTAGGGGTGCCCTAGCCAGAAGGCTAGGGGAGCCCTATCCTTAGCCTAGGGGAGCCCGAGCCTAAAGCCTAGGGGTGCCCTAGCCTGAAGGCTAGGGGAGCCGTAGCCTTAGCCTAGGGGAGCCTAAAGCCTCGGGGTGCCCTAGCCTGAAGGCTAGGGGAGCCCTAGCCTTAACCTAGGGGAGCCCGAGCCTAATGCCTAGGGGTGCCCTAGCCTCAAGGCAAGGGGAGCCGTAGCCTTAGCCTAGGGGAGCCTAAATCCTTGGGGTGCCCTAGCCTGAAGTCTAGGGGAGCCCTAGCCTTAGCCTAGGGGAGCCCGAGCCAAAAGCCTAGGGGTGCCCTAGCCTGAAGGCTAGGGGAGCCCTAGCCTTAGCCTAGGGGAGCCTAAAGCCTAGGGGTGCCCTAGCCAGAAGGCTAGGGGAGCCCTAGCCTTAGCCTAGGGGAGCCTAAAGCCTAGGTGTGCCCTAGCCTGAAGGCTAGGGGAGCCCTAGCCTTAGCCTAGGGGAGCCCGAGCCTAAAGCCTAGGGGTGCCCTAGACTGAAGGCTACGGGAGCCCTAGCCTTAGCCTTGGGGAGCCTAAAGCCTCGGGGTGCCCTAGCCTGAAGGCTAGGGGATCCCTAGCCTTAGCCTAGGGGAGCCCGAGCCTAAAGCCTAGGGGTGCCCTAGCCTGAAGGCTATGGGAGCCCTAGCCTTAGCCTAGGGGAGCCTAAAGCCTCGGAGTGCCCTAGCCTGAAGTCTAGGGGAGCCCTAGCCGTACCCTAGGGGAGCCTAAAGCCTCGGTGTGCCCTAGCCTGAAGGCTAGGGGAGCCCTAGCCTTAGCCTAGGGGAACCTAAAGCCTAGGGGTGCCCTAGCCTGAAGACTAGGGGAGCCCTATCCTTAGCATAGGGGAGCCGAACCTAAAGCCTAGGGGTGCCCTAGCCTGAAGGCTAGGGGAGCCCTAGCCTTAGCCTAGGGGAGCCCGAGCCTAAAGCCTAGGGGTGCCATAGCCTGAAGGCTAGGGGAGCCCTAGCCTTATCCTAGGGGAGACTAAAGCCTAGGGGTGCCCTAGCCAGAAGGCTAGGGGAGCCCTAGCCATAGCCTAGTGGAGCCCGAGCCTAAAGTCTAGGGGTGCCCTAGCCTGAAGGCTTGGCGAGCCCTAGCCTTAGCCTAGGGGAGCCTAAAGCCTCGGGGTGCCCTAGCCTGAAGGCTAGGGTAGCCTTAGCCTTAGCATAGGGGAGCCCGAGCCTGAAGGCTAGGGGAGCCCTAGCCTTAGCCTAGGGAAGCCTAAAGCCTAGGGGTGCCCTAGCATGAAGGTTAGGGGAGCCCTAGACTTAGCCTAGGGGAGCCAGAGCCTAAAACCTAGGGGTGCCCTAGCCTGAAGGCTAGGGGAGCCCTAGTCTTAGCCTAGGGGAGCCTAAAGCCTAGGGGTGCCCTAGCCAGAAGGCTAGGGGAGCACTAGCCTTAGTCTAGGGGAGCCCGAGCCTTAGCCTAGGGGAGCCCGAGCCTAAAGCCTAGGGGTGCCAGAGCCTGAAGGCTAGGGGAGCCCTAGCCTTAGCCTAGGGGAGCGTAAAGCCTAGGGTTGCCCTAGCCTGAAGGCTAGGGGAGCCCTAGCCTTAGCCTAGGGGAGCCCGAGCCTAAAGCCTAGGGGTGCCCTAGCCTGAAGGCTAGGGGAGCCCTAGCCTTAGCCTAGAGGAGCCTAAAGCATAGGGGTGCCCTAGGCTGAAGGCTAGGGGAGCCCTAGCCTTAGCTTAGGGGAGCCCGAGCCTAAAGCCTAGGGGTGCCCTAGCCTGAAGGCTAGGGGAGCCCTAGCCTTAGCCTAGGGGAGCCTAAAGCCTAGGGGTGCCCTAGCCAGAAGGCTAGGGGAGCCCTAGCCTTAGCCTAGGGGAGCCCGAGCCTAAAGCCTAGGGGTGCCATAGCCTGAAGGCTAGGGGAGCCCTAGCCTTATCCTAGGGGAGACTAAAGCCTAGGGGTGCCCTAGCCAGAAGGCTAGGGGAGCCCTAGCCATAGCCTAGTGGAGCCCGAGCCTAAAGTCTAGGGGTGCCCTAGCCTGAAGGCTTGGGGAGCCCTAGCCTTAGCCTAGGGGAGCCTAAAGCCTCGGGGTGCCCTAGCCTGAAGGCTAGGGTAGCCTTAGCCTTAGCATAGGGGAGCCCGAGCCTGAAGCCTAGTGGTGCCCTAGCCTGAAGGCTAGGGTAGCCCTAGCCTTAGCCTAGGGGAGCCCGAGCCTAAAGCCTAGGGGTGCCCTAGCCTGAAGGCTAGGGGAGCCCTAGCCTTAGCCTAGGGGACCCCGAGTCTAAAGCCTCGGGTTGCCCTAGCCTGAAGGCTAGGGGAGCCCTAGCCTTAGCCTAGGGCAGCCTAAAGCCTCTGGGTGCCCTAGCCTGAAGGCTAGGGGACCCCTAGCCTTAGCCTAGGGGAACCCGAGCCTAAAGCCTAGGGGTGCCCTAGCCTGAATGCTAGGGGAGCCCTAGCCTTAGGCTAGGGGAGCCTAAAGCCTAGGGGTGCCCTAGCCTGAAGGCTAGGGCAGCCCTAGCCTTAGCCTATGGGAGCCTAAATCCTCGGGGTGCCCTAGCCTGAAGACTAGGGGAGCCCTAGCCTTAGCCTAGGGGAGCCCGAGCCTAAAGTCTAGGGGTGCCCTAGCCTGAAGTCTAGGGGAGCCCTAGCCTTAGTCTAGGGGTGCCTAAAGCCTCGGGGTGCCCTAGCCTGAAGACTAGGGGAGCCCTACCCTTAGCCTAGGGGAACCCGAGCCTAAAGCCTAGGGGTGCCCTAGCCTGAAGGCTAGGGGAGCCCTAGCCTTAGCCTAGGGGAGCCTAAAGCCTCGGGGTGCCCTAGCCTGAAGGCTAGGGGAGCCCTAGCCTTAACCTAGGGGAGCCCGAGCCTAAAGCCTAGGGGTGCCCTAGCCTGAAGGCAAGGGGAGCGCTAGCCTTATCCTAGGGGAGCCTAAATTTTTGGGGTGCCCTAGCTTGAAGTCTAGGGGAGCCCTAGCCTTAGCCTAGGGGAGCCCGATCCTAAAGCCTAGGGGTGCCCTAGCCTGAAGGCTAGGGGAGCCCTAGCCTTATCCTAGGGGAGCCTAAAGCCTCAGGGTGCCCTAGCCTGAAGGCTAGGGGAGCCCTAGCCTTAGCCTAGGGGAGCCCGAGCCTAAAGCCTAGGGGTGCCCTAGCCTGAAGGCTAGGGGAGCCCTAGCCTTAGCCTAGGGGAGACTAAAGCCTAGGGGTGCCCTAGCCAGAAGGCTAGGGGAGCCCTATCCTTAGCCTAGGGGAGCCCGAGCCTAAAGCCTAGGGGTGCCCTAGCCTGAAGGCTAGGGGAGCCGTAGCCTTAGCCTAGGGGAGCCTAAAGCCTCGGGGTGCCCTAGCCTGAAGGCTAGGGGAGCCCTAGCCTTAACCTAGGGGAGCCCGAGCCTAATGCCTAGGGGTGCCCTAGCCTCAAGGCAAGGGGAGCCGTAGCCTTAGCCTAGGGGAGCCTAAATCCTTGGGGTGCCCTAGCCTGAAGTCTAGGGGAGCCCTAGCCTTAGCCTAGGGGAGCCCGAGCCAAAAGCCTAGGGGTGCCCTAGCCTGAAGGCTAGGGGAGCCCTAGCCTTAGCCTAGGGGAGCCTAAAGCCTAGGGGTGCCCTAGCCAGAAGGCTAGGGGAGCCCTAGCCTTAGCCTAGGGGAGCCTAAAGCCTAGGTGTGCCCTAGCCTGAAGGCTAGGGGAGCCCTAGCCTTAGCCTAGGGGAGCCCGAGCCTAAAGCCTAGGGGTGCCCTAGCCTGAAGGCTACGGGAGCCCTAGCCTTAGCCTTGGGGAGCCTAAAGCCTCGGGGTGCCCTAGCCTGAAGGCTAGGGGATCCCTAGCCTTAGCCTAGGGGAGCCCGAGCCTAAAGCCTAGGGGTGCCCTAGCCTGAAGGCTATGGGAGCCCTAGCCTTAGCCTAGGGGAGCCTAAAGCCTCGGAGTGCCCTAGCCTGAAGTCTAGGGGAGCCCTAGCTGTACCCTAGGGGAGCCTAAAGCCTCGGTGTGCCCTAGCCTGAAGGCTAGGGGAGCCCTAGCCTTAGCCTAGGGGAACCTAAAGCCTAGGGGTGCCCTAGCCTGAAGACTAGGGGAGCCCTATCCTTAGCATAGGGGAGCCGAGCCTAAAGCCTAGGGGTGCCCTAGCCTGAAGGCTAGGGGAGCCCTAGCCTTAGCCTAGGGGAGCCCGAGCCTAAAGCCTAGGGGTGCCATAGCCTGAAGGCTCGGGGAGCCCTAGCCTTATCCTAGGGGAGACTAAAGCCTAGGGGTGCCCTAGCCAGAAGGCTAGGGGAGCCCTAGCCATAGCCTAGTGGAGCCCGAGCCTAAAGTCTAGGGGTGCCCTAGCCTGAAGGCTTGGGGAGCCCTAGCCTTAGCCTAGGGGAGCCTAAAGCCTCGGGGTGCCCTAGCCTGAAGGCTAGGGTAGCCTTAGCCTTAGCATAGGGGAGCCCGAGCCTGAAGCCTAGTGGTGCCCTAGCCTGAAGGCTAGGGTAGCCCTAGCCTTAGCCTAGGGGAGCCCGAGCCTAAATCCTAGGGGTGCCCTAGCCTGAAGGCTAGGGGAGCCCTAGCCTTAGCCTAGGGGACCCCGAGTCTAAAGCCTCGGGTTGCCCTAGCCTGAAGGCTAGGGGAGCCCTAGCCTTAGCCTAGGGCAGCCTAAAGCCTCGGGGTGCCCTAGCCTGAAGGCTAGGGGACCCCTAGCCTTAGCCTAGGGGAACCCGAGCCTAAAGCCTAGGGGTGCCCTAGCCTGAATGCTAGGGGAGCCCTAGCCTTAGCCTAGGGGAGCCTAAAGCCTAGGGGTGCCCTAGCCTGAAGGCTAGGGCAGCCCTAGCCTTAGCCTAGGGGAGCCTAAATCCTCGGGGTGCCCTAGCCTGAAGACTAGGGGAGCCCTAGCCTTAGCCTAGGGGAGCCCGAGCCTAAAGTCTAGGGGTGCCCTAGCCTGAAGGCTAGGGGAGCCCTAGCCTTAGCCTAGGGGTGCCTAAAGCCTCGGGGTGCCCTAGCCTGAAGACTAGGGAAGCCCTAGCCTTAGCCTAGGGGAACCCGAGCCTAAAGCCTAGGGGTGCCCTAGCCTGAAGGCTAGGGGAGCCCTAGCCTTAGCCTAGGGGAGCCTAAAGCCTCGGGGTGCCCTAGCCTGAAGGCTAGGGGAGCCCTAGCCTTAACCTAGGGGAGCCCGAGCCTAAAGCCTAGGGGTGCCCTAGCCTGAAGGCAAGGGGAGCGCTAGCCTTATCCTAGGGGAGCCTAAATTTTTGGGGTGCCCTAGCTTGAAGTCTAGGGGAGCCCTAGCCTTAGCCTAGGGGAGCCCGATCCTAAAGCCTAGGGGTGCCCTAGCCTGAAGGCTAGGGGAGCCCTAGCCTTATCCTAGGGAAGCCTAAAGCCTCAGGGTGCCCTAGCCTGAAGGCTAGGGGAGCCCTATCCTTAGCCTAGGGGAGCCCGAGCCTAAAGCCTAGGGGTGCCCTAGCCTGAAGGCTAGGGGAGCCCTAGCCTTAGCCTAGGGGAGACTAAAGCCTAGGGGTGCCCTAGCCTGAAGGCTAGGGGAGCCCTATCCTTAGCCTAGGGGAGCCCGAGCCTAAAGCCTAGGGGTGCCCTAGCCTGAAGGCTAGGGGAGCCGTAGCCTTAGCCTAGGGGAGCCTAAAGCCTCGGGGTGCCCTAGCCTGAAGGATAGGGGAGCCCTAGCCTTAACCTAGGGGAGCCCGAGCCTAATGCCTAGGGGTGCCCTAGCCTCAAGGCAAGGGGAGCCGTAGCCTTAGCCTAGGGGAGACTAAAGCCTAGGGGTGCCCTAGCCAGAAGGCTAGGGGAGCCCTATCCTTAGCCTAGGGGAGCCCGAGCCTAAAGCCGAGGGGTGCCCTAGCCTGAAGGCTAGGGGAGCCGTAGCCTTAGCCTAGGGGAGCCTAAAGCCTCGGGGTGCCCTAGCCTGAAGGCTAGGGGAGCCCTAGCCTTAACCTAGGGGAGCCCGAGCCTAATGCCTAGGGGTGCCCTAGCCTCAAGGCAAGGGGAGCCGTAGCCTTAGCCTAGGGGAGCCTAAATCCTTGGGGTGCCCTAGCCTGAAGTCTAGGGGAGCCCTAGCCTTAGCCTAGGGGAGCCCGAGCCAAAAGCCTAGGGGTGCCCTAGCCTGAAGGCTAGGGGAGCCCTAGCCTTAGCCTAGGGGAGCCTAAAGCCTAGGTGTGCCCTAGCCTGAAGGCTAGGGGAGCCCTAGCCTTAGCCTAGGGGAGCCCGAGCCTAAAGCCTAGGGGTGCCCTAGCCTGAAGGCTACGGGAGCCCTAGCCTTAGCCTTGGGGAGCCTAAAGCCTCGGGGTGCCCTAGCCTGAAGGCTAGGGGATCCCTAGCCTTAGCCTAGGGGAGCCCGAGCCTAAAGCCTAGGGGTGCCCTAGCCTGAAGGCTATGGGAGCCCTAGCCTTAGCCTAGGGGAGCCTAAAGCCTCGGAGTGCCCTAGCCTGAAGTCTAGGGGAGCCCTAGCCGTACCCTAGGGGAGCCTAAAGCCTCGGTGTGCCCTAGCCTGAAGGCTAGGGGAGCCCTAGCCTTAGCCTAGGGGAACCTAAAGCCTAGGGGTGCCCTAGCCTGAAGACTAGGGGAGCCCTATCCTTAGCATAGGGGAGCCGAGCCTAAAGCCTAGGGGTGCCCTAGCCTGAAGGCTAGGGGAGCCCTAGCCTTAGCCTAGGGGAGCCCGAGCCTAAAGCCTAGGGGTGCCATAGCCTGAAGGCTAGGGGAGCCCTAGCCTTATCCTAGGGGAGACTAAAGCCTAGGGGTGCCCTAGCCAGAAGGCTAGGGGAGCCCTAGCCATAGCCTAGTGGAGCCCGAGCCTAAAGTCTAGGGGTGCCCTAGCCTGAAGGCTTGGGGAGCCCTAGCCTTAGCCTAGGGGAGCCTAAAGCCTCGGGGTGCCCTAGCCTGAAGGCTAGGGTAGCCTTAGCCTTAGCATAGGGGAGCCCGAGCCTGAAGCCTAGTGGTGCCCTAGCCTGAAGGCTAGGGTAGCCCTAGCCTTAGCCTAGGGGAGCCCGAGCCTAAATCCTAGGGGTGCCCTAGCCTGAAGGCTAGGGGAGCCCTAGCCTTAGCCTAGGGGACCCCGAGTCTAAAGCCTCGGGTTGCCCTAGCCTGAAGGCTAGGGGAGCCCTAGCCTTAGCCTAGGGCAGCCTAAAGCCTCGGGGTGCCCTAGCCTGAAGGCTAGGGGACCCCTAGCCTTAGCCTAGGGGAACCCGAGCCTAAAGCCTAGGGGTGCCCTAGCCTGAATGCTAGGGGAGCCCTAGCCTTAACCTAGGGGAGCCTAAAGCCTAGGGGTGCCCTAGCCTGAAGGCTAGGGCAGCCCTAGCCTTAGCCTAGGGGAGCCTAAATCCTCGGGGTGCCCTAGCCTGAAGACTAGGGGAGCCCTAGCCTTAGCCTAGGGGAACCCGAGCCTAAAGCCTAGGGGTGCCCTAGCCTGAAGGCTAGGGGAGCCCTAGCCTTAGCCTAGGGGAGCCTAAAGCCTCGGGGTGCCCTAGCCTGAAGGCTAGGGGAGCCCTAGCCTTAACCTAGGGGAGCCCGAGCCTAAAGCCTAGGGGTGCCCTAGCCTGAAGGCAAGGGGAGCGCTAGCCTTATCCTAGGGGAGCCTAAATTTTTGGGGTGCCCTAGCTTGAAGTCTAGGGGAGCCCTAGCCTTAGCCTAGGGGAGCCCGATCCTAAAGCCTAGGGGTGCCCTAGCCTGAAGGCTAGGGGAGCCCTAGCCTTATCCTAGGGGAGCCTATAGCCTCAGGGTGCCCTAGCCTGAAGGCTAGGGGAGCCCTAGCCTTAGCCTAGGGGAGCCCGAGCCTAAAGCCTAGGGGTGCCCTAGCCTGAAGGCTAGGGGAGCCCTAGCCTTAGCCTAGGGGAGACTAAAGCCTAGGGGTGCCCTAGCCAGAAGGCTAGGGGAGCCCTATCCTTAGCCTAGGGGAGCCCGAGCCTAAAGCCTAGGGGTGCCCTAGCCTGAAGGCTAGGGGAGCCGTAGCCTTAGCCTAGGGGAGCCTAAAGCCTCGGGGTGCCCTAGCCTGAAGGCTAGGGGAGCCCTAGCCTTAACCTAGGGGAGCCCGAGCCTAATGCCTAGGGGTGCCCTAGCCTCAAGGCAAGGGGAGCCGTAGCCTTAGCCAAGGGGAGCCTAAATCCTTGGGGTGCCCTAGCCTGAAGTCTAGGGGAGCCCTAGCCTTAGCCTAGGGGAGCCCGAGCCAAAAGCCTAGGGGTGCCCTAGCCTGAAGGCTAGGGGAGCCCTAGCCTTAGCCTAGGGGAGCCTAAAGCCTAGGGGTGCCCTAGCCAGAAGGCTAGGGGAGCCCTAGCCTTAGCCTAGGGGAGCCTAAAGCCTAGGTGTGCCCTAGCCTGAAGGCTAGGGGAGCCCTAGCCTTAGCCTAGGGGAGCCCGAGCCTAAAGCCTAGGGGTGCCCTAGCCTGAAGGCTACGGGAGCCCTAGCCTTAGCCTTGGGGAGCCTAAAGCCTCGGGGTGCCCTAGCCTGAAGGCTAGGGGATCCCTAGCCTTAGCCTAGGGGAGCCCGAGCCTAAAGCCTAGGGGTGCCCTAGCCTGAAGGCTATGGGAGCCCTAGCCTTAGCCTAGGGGAGCCTAAAGCCTCGGAGTGCCCTAGCCTGAAGTCTAGGGGAGCCCTAGCCGTACCCTAGGGGAGCCTAAAGCCTCGGTGTGCCCTAGCCTGAAGGCTAGGGGAGCCCTAGCCTTAGCCTAGGGGAACCTAAAGCCTAGGGGTGCCCTAGCCTGAAGGCTAGGGGAGCTCTAGCCTTAGCCTAGGGGAGCCCGAGCCTAAAGCCTAGGGGTGTCCTAGCCTGAAGGCTAGGGGAGGCCTAGCCTTAGCCTAGGGGAACCTAAAGCCTAGGGTTGCCCTAGCCTGAAGGCTAGGGGAGCCCTAGCCTTAGCCTAGGGGAGCCCGAGCCTAAAGCCTAGGGGTGCCCTAGCCTGAAGGCTAGGGGAGCCCTAGCCTTAGCCTAGGGGAGCCTAAAGCCTAGGGGTGCCCTAGCCTGAAGGCTAGGGGAGCCCTAGCCTTAGCGTAGGGGAGCCCGAACATAAAGCCTAGGGGTGCCCTAGCGTGAAGCCTAGGGGAGCCCTACCCATAGCCTAGGGGAGCCTAAAGCCTAGGGGTGCCCTAGCCTAGCCTAGGGGAGCCCGAGCCTTAGCCTAGGGGAGCCCGAGCCTAAAGCCTAAGGGTGCCCTAGCCTGAAGGCTAGGGGAGCCCTAGTCTTAGCCAAGGGGAGCCTAAAGCCTAGGGGTGCCCTAGCCTGAAGGCTAGGGGAGCCCTAGCCTTAGCCTAGGGGAGCCCGAGCCTAAAGCCTAGGGGTGCCCTAGCCTGAAGGCTAGGGGAGCCCTAGCCTTAGCCTAGGGGAGCCTAAAGCCTAGAGGTGCCCTAGCCTGAAGGCTAGGGGAGCCCTAGCCTTAGCCTAGGGGAGCCCGAGCCTAAAGCCTAGGGGTGCCCTAGCCTGAAGGCTAGGGGAGCCCTAGCCTTAGCCTAGGGGAGACTAAAGCCTAGGGGTGCCCTAGCCAGAAGGCTAGGGGAGCCGTAGCCTTAGCCTAGGGGAGCCCGAGCCTAAAGCCTAGGGGTGCCCTAGCCTGAAGGCTAGGGGAGCCCTAGCCTTACCCTAGGGGAGCCTAAAGCCTCGGGGTGCCCTAGCCTGAAGGCTAGGGGAGCCCTAGCCTTATCCTAGGGGAGCCTAAAGCCTCGGGGTGCCCTAGCTTGAAGGCTAGGGGAGCCCTAGCCTTAGCCTAGGGGAGCCCGAGCCTAAAGCCTAGGGGTGCCCTAGCCTGAAGGCTAGGGGAGCCCTAGCCTTAGCCTAGGGGAGCCTAAAGCCTAGGGGTGCCCTAGCCTGAAGGCTAGGGGAGCCCTAGCCTTAGCCTAGGGGAGCCCGAGCCTAAAGCCTAGGGGTGCCCTAGCCTGAAGGCTAGGGGAGCCCTAGCCTTAGCCTTGGGGAGTCCGAGCCTAAAGCCTAGAGGTGCCCTAGCCTGAAGGCTAGGGGAGCCCTAGCCTTACCCTAGGGGAGCCTAAAGCCTCGGGGTGCCCTAGCCTGAAGGCTAGGGGAGCCCTAGCCTTAGCCTAGGGGAACCTAAAGCCTAGGGGTGCCATAGCCTGAAGGCTAGGGGAGCCCTAGCCTTAGCCTAGGGGAGCCTGAGCCTAAAGCCTAGCG
This sequence comes from Tenrec ecaudatus, assembly GCF_050624435.1. NCBI lineage: Eukaryota > Metazoa > Chordata > Mammalia > Afrosoricida > Tenrecidae > Tenrec > Tenrec ecaudatus. The sequence goes on from NW_027458077.1 coordinate 321,513, forward strand.
GTGCCCTAGCCTGAAGGCTAGGGGAGCCCTAGCCTTAGCCTAGGGGAGCCTAAAGCCTAGGGGTGCCCTAGCCTGAAGGCTAGGGGAGCCCTAGCCTTAGGCTAGGGGAGCCCGGGCCTAAAGCCTAGGGGTGCCCTAGCCTGAAATCTAGGGGAGCCCTAGCCTTAGCCTAGGGGAGCCTAAAGCCTAGGGGCGCCCTAGCCTGAAGGCTAGGGGAGCCCTAGCCTTAGCCTAGGGAACCCGAGTCTAAAGCCTAGGGGTGTCCTAGCCTGAAGGCTTGGGGATCCCTAGCCTTAGCCTAGGGTTGCCCGAGCCTAAAGCCTAGGGGTGTCCTAGCCTGAAGGCTAGGGGAGCCCTAGCCTTAGCCTAGGGGAGACTAAAGCCTAGGGGTGCCCTAGCCAGAAGGCTAGGGGAGCCCTAGCCTTAGCCTAGGGGAGCCCGAGCCTAAAGCCTAGGGGTGCCCTAGCCTGAAGGCTAGGGGAGCCCTAGCCTTAGCCTAGGGGAGCCTAAAGCCTCGGGGTGCCCTAGCCTGAAGACTAGGGGAGCCCTAGCCTTAGCCTAGGGGAACCCGAGCCTAAAGCCTAGGGATGCCCTAGCCTGAAGGCTAGGGGAGCCCTAGCCTTAGCCTAGGGGAGCCTAAAGCCTCGGGGTGCCCTAGCCTGAAGGCTATTGTTGCCCTAGCCTTATCCTAGGGGAGCCCGAGCCTAAAGCCTAGGGGTGCCCTAGCCTGAAGGCTAGGGGAGCCCTAGCCTTAGCCTAGGGGAGCCTAAAGCCTCGGGGTGCCCTAGCCTGAAGTCTAGAGAAGCCCTAGCCTTAGCCTAGGGGAGCCCGAGCCTAAAGCCTAGGGGTGCCCTAGCCTGAAGGCTAGGGGAGCCCTAGCCTTACCCTAGGGGAGCCTAAAGCCTCGGGGTGCCCTAGCCTGAAGGCTAGGGAGCCCTAGCCTTAGCCTAGGGGAACCTAAAGCCTAGGGGTGCCATAGCCTGAAGGCTAGGGGAGCCCTAGCCTTAGCCTAGGGGAGCCCGAGCCTAAAGCCTCGGGGTGCCCTAGCCTGAAGTCTAGGGGAGCCTTAGCCTTAGCCTAGGGGAGCCTAAAGCCTAGGGGTGCCCTAGCCTGAAGGCTAGGGGAGCCCTAGCCTTAGCCTAGGGAACTCGAGTCTAAAGCCTAGGGGTGTCCTAGCCTGAAGGCTTGGGGAGCCCTAGCCTTAGCCTAGGGGAGCCCGAGCCTAAAGCCTAGGGGTGCCCTAGCCTGAAGGCTAGGGGAGCCCTAGCCTTAGCCTAGGGGAGCCTAAAGCCTCGGGTGCCCTAGCCTGAAGGCTAGGGGAGCCCTAGCCTTAGCCTAGGGGAGCCCGAGCCTAAAGCCTAGGGGTGCCCTAGTCTGAAGGCTAGGGGAGCCCTAGCCTTAGCCTAGGGGAGACTAAAGCCTAGGGGTGCCCTAGCCAGAAGGCTAGGGGAGCCCTATCCTTAGCCTAGGGGAGCCCGAGCCTAAAGCCTAGGGGTGCCCCAGCCTGAAGGCTAGGGGAGCCGTAGCCTTAGCCTAGGGGAGCCTAAAGCCTCGGGGTGCCCTAGCCTGAAGGCTAGGGGAGCCCTAGCCTTAACCTAGGGGAGCCCGAGCCTAATGCCTAGGGGTGCCCTAGCCTCAAGGCAAGGGGAGCCGTAGCCTTAGCCTAGGGGAGCCTAAATCCTTGGGGTGCCCTAGCCTGAAGTCTAGGGGAGCCCTAGCCTTAGCCTAGGGGAGCCCGAGCCAAAAGCCTAGGGGTGCCCTAGCCTGAAGGCTAGGGGAGCCCTAGCCTTAGCCTAGGGGAGCCTAAAGCCTAGGGGTGCCCTAGGCAGAAGGCTAGGGGAGCCCTAGCCTTAGCCTAGGGGAGCCTAAAGCCTAGGTGTGCCCTAGCCTGAAGGCTAGGGGAGCCCTAGCCTTAGCCTAGGGGAGCCCGAGCCTAAAGCCTAGGGGTGCCCTAGCCTGAAGGCTAGGGGAGCCCTAGCCTTAGCCTTGGGGAGCCTAAAGCCTCGGGGTGCCCTAGCCTGAAGGCTAGGGGATCCCTAGCCTTAGCCTAGGGGAGCCCGAGCCTAAAGCCTAGGGGTGCCCTAGCCTGAAGGCTATGGGAGCCCTAGCCTTAGCCTAGGGGAGCCTAAAGCCTCGGAGTGCCCTAGCCTGAAGTCTAGGGGAGCCCTAGCCGTACCCTAGGGGAGCCTAAAGCCTCGGTGTGCCCTAGCCTGAAGGCTAGGGGAGCCCTAGCCTTAGCCTAGGGGAACCTAAAGCCTAGGGGTGCCCTAGCCTGAAGGCTAGGGGAGCTCTAGCCTTAGCCTAGGGGAGCCCGAGCCTAAAGCCTAGGGGTGTCCTAGCCTGAAGGCTAGGGGAGGCCTAGCCTTAGCCTAGGGGAACCTAAAGCCTAGGGTTGCCCTAGCCTGAAGGCTAGGGGAGCCCTAGCCTTAGCCTAGGGGAGCCCGAGCCTAAAGCCTAGGGTGCCCTAGCCTGAAGGCTAGGGGAAACCTAGCCTTAGCCTAGGGGAGCCTAAAGCCTAGGGGTGCCCTAGCCTGAAGGCTAGGGGAGCCCTAGCCTTAGCGTAGGGGAGCCCGAACATAAAGCCTAGGGGTGCCCTAGCCTGAAGCCTAGGGGAGCCCTACCCGTAGCCTAGGGGAGCCTAAAGCCTAGGGGTGCCCTAGCCTGAAGGCTAGGGGAGCCCTATCCTTAGCCTAGGGGAGCCTAAAGCCTAGGCGTGCCCTAGCCAGAAGGCTAGGGGAGCCCTAGCCTTAGCCTTGGGGAGCCTATAGCCTAGGGGTGCCCTAGCCTTAGCCTAGGGGAGCCCTAGCCTAGCCTAGGGGAGCCCGAGCCTAAAGCCTAGGACTGCCTAGCCTGAAGGCTAGGTGAGCCCTAGCCTAGCCTAGGGGAGCCCGAGCCTAAAGCCTAGGGGTGCCCTAGCCAGAAGGCTAGGGGAGCCGTAGCCTTAGCCTAGGGGAGCCCGAGCCTAAAGCCTAGGGGTGCCCTAGCCTGAAGGCTAGGGGAGCCCTAGCCTTACCCTAGGGGAGCCTAAAGCCTCGGGGTGCCCTAGCCTGAAGGCTAGGGGAGCCCTAGCCTTATCCTAGGGGAGCCTAAAGCCTCGGGGTGCCCTAGCTTGAAGGCTAGGGGAGCCCTAGCCTTAGCCTAGGGGAGCCCGAGCCTAAAGCCTAGGGGTGCCCTAGCCTGAAGGCTAGGGGAGCCCTAGCCTTAGCCTAGGGGAGCCTAAAGCCTAGGGGTGCCCTAGCCTGAAGGCTAGGGGAGCCCTAGCCTTAGCCTAGGGGAGCCCGAGCCTAAAGCCTAGGGGTGCCCTAGCCTGAAGGCTAGGGGAGCCCTAGCCTTAGCCTTGGGGAGTCCGAGCCTAAAGCCTAGAGGTGCCCTAGCCTGAAGGCTAGGGGAGCCCTAGCCTTACCCTAGGGGAGCCTAAAGCCTCGGGGTGCCCTAGCCTGAAGGCTAGGGGAGCCCTAGCCTTAGCCTAGGGGAACCTAAAGCCTAGGGGTGCCATAGCCTGAAGGCTAGGGGAGCCCTAGCCTTAGCCTAGGGGAGCCTGAGCCTAAAGCCTAGCGGTGCCCTAGCCTGAAGGCTAGGGGAGCCCTAGCCTTAGCCTAGGGGAGCCTAAAGCCTAGGGGTGCCCTAGCCTGAAGGCTAGGGGAGCCCTAGCCTTAGGCTAGGGGAGCCCGGGCCGAAAGCCTAGGGGTGCCCTAGCCTGAAATCTAGGGGAGCCCTAGCCTTAGCCTAGGGGAGCCTAAAGCCTAGGGGCGCCCTAGCCTGAAGGCTAGGGGAGCCCTAGCCTTAGCCTAGGGAACCCGAGTCTAAAGCCTAGGGGTGTCCTAGCCTGAAGGCTTGGGGATCCCTAGCCTTAGCCTAGGGTTGCCCGAGCCTAAAGCCTAGGGGTGTCCTAGCCTGAAGGCTAGGGGAGCCCTAGCCTTAGCCTAGGGGAGACTAAAGCCTAGGGGTGCCCTAGCCAGAAGGCTAGGGGAGCCCTAGCCTTAGCCTAGGGGAGCCCGAGCCTAAAGCCTAGGGGTGCCCTAGCCTGAAGGCTAGGGGAGCCCTAGCCTTAGCCTAGGGGAGCCTAAAGCCTCGGGGTGCCCTAGCCTGAAGACTAGGGGAGCCCTAGCCTTAGCCTAGGGGAACCCGAGCCTAAAGCCTAGGGATGCCCTAGCCTGAAGGCTAGGGGAGCCCTAGCCTTAGCCTAGGGGAGCCTAAAGCCTCGGGGTGCCCTAGCCTGAAGGCTATTGTTGCCCTAGCCTTACCCTAGGGGAGCCCGAGCCTAAAGCCTAGGGGTGCCCTAGCCTGAAGGCTAGGGGAGCCCTAGCCTTAGCCTAGGGGAGCCTAAAGCCTCGGGGTGCCCTAGCCTGAAGTCTAGAGAAGCCCTAGCCTTAGCCTAGGGGAGCCCGAGCCTAAAGCCTAGGGGTGCCCTAGCCTGAAGGCTAGGGGAGCCCTAGCCTTACCCTAGGGGAGCCTAAAGCCTCGGGGTGCCCTAGCCTGAAGGCTAGGGAGCCCTAGCCTTAGCCTAGGGGAACCTAAAGCCTAGGGGTGCCATAGCCTGAAGGCTAGGGGAGCCCTAGCCTTAGCCTAGGGGAGCCCGAGCCTAAAGCCTCGGGGTGCCCTAGCCTGAAGTCTAGGGGAGCCTTAGCCTTAGCCTAGGGGAGCCCGAGCCTAAAGCCTAGGGGTGCCCTAGCCTGAAGGCTAGGGGAGCCCTAGCCTTAGCCTAGGGGAGCCTAAAGCCTCGGGTGCCCTAGCCTGAAGGCTAGGGGAGCCCTAGCCTTAGCCTAGGGGAGCCCGAGCCTAAAGCCTAGGGGTGCCCTAGTCTGAAGGCTAGGGGAGCCCTAGCCTTAGCCTAGGGGAGACTAAAGCCTAGGGGTGCCCTAGCCAGAAGGCTAGGGGAGCCCTATCCTTAGCCTAGGGGAGCCCGAGCCTAAAGCCTAGGGGTGCCCTAGCCTGAAGGCTAGGGGAGCCGTAGCCTTAGCCTAGGGGAGCCTAAAGCCTCGGGGTGCCCTAGCCTGAAGGCTAGGGGAGCCCTAGCCTTAACCTAGGGGAGCCCGAGCCTAATGCCTAGGGGTGCCCTAGCCTCAAGGCAAGGGGAGCCGTAGCCTTAGCCTAGGGGAGCCTAAATCCTTGGGGTGCCCTAGCCTGAAGTCTAGGGGAGCCCTAGCCTTAGCCTAGGGGAGCCCGAGCCAAAAGCCTAGGGGTGCCCTAGCCTGAAGGCTAGGGGAGCCCTAGCCTTAGCCTAGGGGAGCCTAAAGCCTAGGGGTGCCCTAGGCAGAAGGCTAGGGGAGCCCTAGCCTTAGCCTAGGGGAGCCTAAAGCCTAGGTGTGCCCTAGCCTGAAGGCTAGGGGAGCCCTAGCCTTAGCCTAGGGGAGCCCGAGCCTAAAGCCTAGGGGTGCCCTAGCCTGAAGGCTAGGGGAGCCCTAGCCTTAGCCTTGGGGAGCCTAAAGCCTCGGGGTGCCCTAGCCTGAAGGCTAGGGGATCCCTAGCCTTAGCCTAGGGGAGCCCGAGCCTAAAGCCTAGGGGTGCCCTAGCCTGAAGGCTATGGGAGCCCTAGCCTTAGCCTAGGGGAGCCTAAAGCCTCGGAGTGCCCTAGCCTGAAGTCTAGGGGAGCCCTAGCCGTACCCTAGGGGAGCCTAAAGCCTCGGTGTGCCCTAGCCTGAAGGCTAGGGGAGCCCTAGCCTTAGCCTAGGGGAACCTAAAGCCTAGGGGTGCCCTAGCCTGAAGGCTAGGGGAGCTCTAGCCTTAGCCTAGGGGAGCCCGAGCCTAAAGCCTAGGGGTGTCCTAGCCTGAAGGCTAGGGGAGGCCTAGCCTTAGCCTAGGGGAACCTAAAGCCTAGGGTTGCCCTAGCCTGAAGGCTAGGGGAGCCCTAGCCTTAGCCTAGGGGAGCCCGAGCCTAAAGCCTAGGGGTGCCCTAGCCTGAAGGCTAGGGGAAACCTAGCCTTAGCCTAGGGGAGCCTAAAGCCTAGGGGTGCCCTAGCCTGAAGGCTAGGGGAGCCCTAGCCTTAGCGTAGGGGAGCCCGAACATAAAGCCTAGGGGTGCCCTAGCCTGAAGCCTAGGGGAGCCCTACCCGTAGCCTAGGGGAGCCTAAAGCCTAGGGGTGCCCTAGCCTGAAGGCTAGGGGAGCCCTATCCTTAGCCTAGGGGAGCCTAAAGCCTAGGCGTGCCCTAGCCAGAAGGCTAGGGGAGCCCTAGCCTTAGCCTTGGGGAGCCTATAGCCTAGGGGTGCCCTAGGCTTAGCCTAGGGGAGCCCTAGCCTAGCCTAGGGGAGCCCGAGCCTAAAGCCTAGGACTGCCTAGCCTGAAGGCTAGGTGAGCCCTAGCCTAGCCTAGGGGAGCTCGAGCCTAAAGCCTAGGGGTGCCCTAGCCTGAAGGCTAGGGGAGCCCTAGCCTTAGCCTAGGGGAGCCCGAGTCTAAAGCCTCGGGTTGCCCTAGCCTGAAGGCTAGGGGAGCCCTAGCCTTAGCCTAGGGCAGCCTAAAGCCTCGGGGTGCCCTAGCCTGAAGGCTAGGGGACCCCTAGCCTTAGCCTAGGGGAACCCGAGCCTAAAGCCTAGGGGTGCCCTAGCCTGAATGCTAGGGGAGCCCTAGCCTTAGCCTAGAGGAGCCTAAAGCCTAGGGGTGCCCTAGCATGAAGGCTAGGTGAGCCCTAGCCTTAGCCTAGGGGAGCCCGAGCCTAAAGCCTAGGGGTGCCCTAGCCTGAAGGCTAGGGGAGCCCTATCCTTAGCCTAGGGGAGCCTAAAGCCTAGGCGTGCCCTAGCCAGAAGGCTAGGGGAGCCCTAGCCTTAGCCTTGGGGAGCCTATAGCCTAGGGGTGCCCTAGCCTTAGCCTAGGGGAGCCCTAGCCTAGCCTAGGGGAGCCCGAGCCTAAAGCCTAGGACTGCCTAGCCTGAAGGCTAGGGGAGCTCTAGCCTAGCCTAGGGGAGCCCGAGCCTAAAGCCTAGGGTTGCCCTAGCCTGAAGGCTAGGGGAGCCCTAGCCTTAGCCTAGGGCAGCCTAAAGCCTCGGGGTGCCCTAGCCTGAAGGCTAGGGGACCCCTAGCCTTAGCCTAGGGGAACCCGAGCCTAAAGCCTAGGGGTGCCCTAGCCTGAATGCTAGGGGAGCCCTAGCCTTAGCCTAGAGGAGCCTAAAGCCTAGGGGTGCCCTAGCATGAAGGCTAGGTGAGCCCTAGCCTTAGCCTAGGGGAGCCCGAGCCTAAAGCCTAGGGGTGCCCTAGACTGAAGGCTAGGGGAGCCCTAGCCTTAGCCTAGGGGAGCCTAAAGCCTAGGGGTGCCCTAGCCTGAAGGCTAGGGGAGCCCTAGCCTTAGCCTAGGGGAGCCCGAGCCTAAAGCCTAGGGGTGCCCTAGCCTGAAGGCTAGGGGAGCCCTAACCTTAGCTTAGGGGAGACTAAAGCCTAGAGGTGCCCTAGCCTGAAGGCTAGGGGAGCCCTAGCCTTAACCTAGGGGAGCCTGAGCCTAAAGCCTAGGGGTACCCTAGCCTGAAGGCTAGGGGAGCCATAGCCTTAGCCTAGGGTCGCCTAAAGCCTAGGGGTGCCCTAGCCTGAAGCCTATGGGAGCCCTAGCCTTAGCCTAGGGGAGCCTGAGCCTAAAGCCTAGGGGTGCCCTAGCCTGAAGTATAGGGCAGCCCTAGCCTTAGCCTAGGGGAGCCTAAAGCCTCGGGGTGCCCTAGCCTGAAGACTAGGGGAGCCCTAGCCTTAGCCTAGGGGAACCCGAGCCTAAAGCCTAGGGATGCCCTAGCCTGAAGGCTAGGGGAGCCCTAGCCTTAGCCTAGGGGAGCCTAAAGCCTCGGGGTGCCCTAGCCTGAAGGCTAGGGGAGCCCTAGCCTTATCCTAGGGGAGCCCGAGCCTAAAGCCTAGGGGTGCCCTAGCCTGAAGGCTAGGGGAGCCCTAGCCTTAGCCTAGGGGAGCCTAAAGCCTCGGGGTGCCCTAGCCTGAAGTCTAGGGAAGCCCTAGCCTTAGCCTAGGGGAGCCCGAGCCTAAAGCCTAGGGGTGCCCTAGCCTGAAGGCTAGGGGAGCCCTAGCCTTACCCTAGGGGAGCCTAAAGCCTCGGGGTGCCCTAGCCTGAAGGCTAGGGGAGCCCTAGCCTTAGCCTAGGGGAACCTAAAGCCTAGGGGTGCCATAGCCGGAAGGCTAGGGGAGCCCTAGCCTTAGCCTAGGGGAGCCCGAGCCTAAAGCCTCGGGGTGCCCTAGCCTGAAGTCTAGGGGAGCCTTAGCCTTAGCCTAGGGGAGCCTAAAGCCTAGGGGTGCCCTAGCCTGAAGGCTAGGCGAGCCCTAGCCTTAGCCTAGGGAACTCGAGTCTAAAGCCTAGGGGTGTCCTAGCCTGAAGGCTTGGGGAGCCCTAGCCTTAGCCTAGGGGAGCCCGAGCCTAAAGCCTAGGGGTGCCCTAGCCTGAAGGCTAGGGGAGCCCTAGCCTTAGCCTAGGGGAGCCTAAAGCCTCGGGTGCCCTAGCCTGAAGGCTAGGGGAGCCCTAGCCTTAGCCTAGGGGAGCCCGAGCCTAAAGCCTAGGGATGCCCTAGCCTGGAGGCTAGGGGAGCCCTAGCCTTAGCCTAGGGGAGCCTAAAGCCTCGGGGTGCCCTAGCCTGAAGTCTAGGGAAGCCCTAGCCTTAGCCTAGTGGAGCCCGAGCCTAAAGCCTAGGGGTGCCCTAGCCTGAAGGCTAGGGGAGCCCTAGCCTTATCCTAGGGGAGCCTAAAGCCTCAGGGTGCCCTAGCCTGAAGGCTAGGGGAGCCCTAGCCTTAGCCTAGGGGAGCCCGAGCCTAAAGCCTAGGGGTGCACTAGTCTGAAGGCTAGGGGAGCCCTAGCCTTAGCCTAGGGGAGACTAAAGCCTAGGGGTGCCCTAGCCAGAAGGCTAGGGGAGCCCTATCCTTAGCCTAGGGGAGCCCGAGCCTAAAGCCTAGGGGTGCGCTAGCCTGAAGGCTAGGGGAGCCGTAGCCTTAGCCTAGGGGAGCCTAAAGCCTCGGGGTGCCCTAGCCTGAAGGCTAGGGGAGCCCTAGCCTTAACCTAGGGGAGCCCGAGCCTAATGCCTAGGGGTGCCCTAGCCTCAAGGCAAGGGGAGCCGTAGCCTTAGCCTAGGGGAGCCTAAATCCTGGGGGGGGCCTAGCCTGAAGTCTAGGGGAGCCCTAGCCTTAGCCTAGGGGAGCCCGAGCCAAAAGCCTAGGGGTGCCCTAGCCTGAAGGCTAGGGGAGCCCTAGCCTTAGCCTAGGGGAGCCTAAAGCCTAGGGGTGCCCTAGCCAGAAGGCTAGGGGAGCCCTAGCCTTAGCCTAGGGGAGCCTAAAGCCTAGGTGTGCCCTAGCCTGAAGGCTAGGGGAGCCCTAGCCTTAGCCTAGGGGAGCCCGAGCCTATAGCCTAGGGGTGCCCTAGCCTGAAGGCTAGGGGAGCCCTAGCCTTAGCCTTGGGGTGCCTAAAGCCTCGGGGTGCCCTAGCCTGAAGGCTAGGGGATCCCTAGCCTTAGCCTAGGGGAGCCCGAGCCTAAAGCCTAGGGGTGCCCTAGCCTGAAGGCTATGGGAGCCCTAGCCTTAGCCTAGGGGAGCCTAAAGCCTTGGAGTGCCCTAGCCTGAAGTCTAGGGGAGCCCTAGCCGTACCCTAGGGGAGCCTAAAGCCTCGGTGTGCCCTAGCCTGAAGGCTAGGGGAGCCCTAGCCTTAGCCTAGGGGAACCTAAAGCCTAGGGGTGCCCTAGCCTGAAGGCTAGGGGAGCTCTAGCCTTAGCCTAGGGGAGCCCGAGCCTAAAGCCTAGGGGTGTCCTAGCCTGAAGGCTAGGGGAGGCCTAGCCTTAGCCTAGGGGAACCTAAAGCCTAGGGTTGCCCTAGCCTGAAGGCTAGGGGAGCCCTAGCCTTAGCCTAGGGGAGCCCGAGCCTAAAGCCTAGGGGTGCCCTAGCCTGAAGGCTAGGGGAGCCCTAGCCTTAGCCTAGGGGAGCCTAAAGCCTAGGGGTGCCCTAGCCTGAAGGCTAGGGGAGCCCTAGCCTTAGCGTAGGGGAGCCCGAACATAAAGCCTAGGGGTGCCCTAGCCTGAAGCCTAGGGGAGCCCTACCCGTAGCCTAGGGGAGCCTAAAGCCTAGGGGTGCCCTAGCCTGAAGGCTAGGGGAGCCCTATCCTTAGCCTAGGGGAGCCTAAAGCCTAGGCGTGCCCTAGCCAGAAGGCTAGGGGAGCCCTAGCCTTAGCCTAGGGGAGCCTATAGCCTAGGGGTGCCCTAGCCTTAGCCTAGGGGAGCCCTAGCCTAGCCTAGGGGAGCCCGAGTCTAAAGCCTAGGACTGCCTAGCCTGAAGGCTAGGGGAGCCCTAGCCTTAGCCTAGGGGAGCCTATAGCCTCGGGGTGACCTAACCTGAAGGCTAGGATAGCCTTAGCCTTAGCATAGGGGAGCCCGAGCCTGAAGCCTAGGGGTGCCCTAGCCTGAAGGCTAGGGTAGCCCTAGCCTTAGCCTAGGGGAGCCCGAGCCTAAAGCCTAGGGGTGCCCTAGCCTGAATGCTAGGGGAGCCCTAGCCTTAGCCTAGAGGAGCCTAAAGCCTAGGGGTGCCCTAGCATGAAGGCTAGGTGAGCCCTAGCCTTAGCCTAGGGGAGCCCGAGCCTAAAGCCTAGGGGTGCCCTAGACTGAAGGCTAGGGGAGCCCTAGCCTTAGCCTAGGGGAGCCTAAAGCCTAGGGGTTCCCTAGCCTGAAGGCTAGGGGAGCCCTAGCCTTAGCCTAAGGGAGCCCGAGCCTAAAGCCTAGGGGTGCCCTAGCCTGAAGGCTAGGGGAGCCCTAACCTTAGCCTAGGGGAGCCTAAAACTTAGGGGTGTCGTAGCCTGAAGGCTAGGGGAGCCCTAGCCTTAGCCTAGGGGAGCCCGAGCCTAAAGCGTAGGGGTGCCCTAGCCTGAAGGCTAGGGGAGCCCTAACCTTAGCTTAGGGGAGCCTAAAGCCTAGAGGTGCCCTAGCCTGAAGGCTAGGGGAGCCCTAGCCTTAACCTAGGGGAGCCTGAGCCTAAAGCCTAGGGGTACCCTAGCCTGAAGGCTAGGGGAGCCATAGCCTTAGCCTAGGGTCGCCTAAAGCCTAGGGGTGCCCTAGCCTGAAGCCTATGGGAGCCCTAGCCTTAGCCTAGGGGAGCCTGAGCCTAAAGCCTAGGGGTGCCCTAGCCTGAAGTATAGGGCAGCCCTAGCCTTAACTTAGGGGAGCCTAAAGCCTGGGGGTGCCCTAGCCTGAACGCTAGGGGAGCCTTAGCCTTAGCCTAGGGTAGCCCGAGCCTAAAGCCTAAGGGTGCCCTACCCTGAAGGCTAGGGGAGCCCTAGCCTTAGCCTAGGGGAGCCTAAAGCCTAGGGGTGCCCTAGCCTGAAGGGTAGGGGAGCCCTAGCCTTAGCCTAGGGGAGCCCGAGCCTAAAGCCTAGGGGTGCCCTAGCCTGAAGGCCAGGGCAGCCCTAGCCTTAGCCTAGGGGAGTCTAAAGCCTAGGGTTGCCCTAGCCTGAAGGCTAGGGGAGCCCTAGCCTTAGCCTAGGGGAGCCCGAGCCTAAAGCCTAAGGGTGCCCTAGCCTGAAGGCTAGGGGAGCCCTAGTCTTAGCCAAGGGGAGCCTAAAGCCTAGGGGTGCCCTAGACTGAAGGCTAGGGGAGCCCTAGCCTTAGCCTAGGGGAGCCCGAGCCTAAAGCCTAGGGGTGCCCTAGCCTGAAGGCTAGGGGAGCCCTAGCCTTAGCCTAGGGGAGCCTAAAGCCTAGAGGTGCCCTAGCCTGAAGGCTAGGGGAGCCCTAGCCTTAGCCTAGGGGAGCCCGAGCCTAAAGCCTAGGGGTGCCCTAGCCTGAAGGCTAGGGGAGCCCTAGCCTTAGCCTAGGGGAGACTAAAGCCTAGGGGTGCCCTAGCCAGAAGGCTAGGGGAGCCCTAGCCTTAGCCTAGGGGAGCCCGAGCCTAAAGCCTAGGGGTGCCCTAGCCTGAAGGCTAGGGGAGCCCTAGCCTTAGCCTAGGGGAGCCTAAAGCCTCGGGGTGCCCTAGCCTGAAGGCTAGGGGAGCCCTAGCCTTAGCCTAGGGGAGCCCGAGCCTAAAGCCTAGGGGTGCCCTAGCCTGAAGGCTAGGGGAGCCCTAGCCTTAGGCTAGGGGAGCCCTAGCCTTAGGCTAGGGGAGCCCGGGCCTAAAGCCTAGGGGTGCCCTAGCCTGAAATCTAGGGGAGCCCTAGCCTTAGCCTAGGGGAGCCTAAAGCCTAGGGGCGCCCTAGCCTGAAGGCTAGGGGAGCCCTAGCCTTAGCCTAGGGAACCCGAGTCTAAAGCCTAGGGGTGTCCTAGCCTGAAGGCTTGGGGATCCCTAGCCTTAGCCTAGGGTTGCCCGAGCCTAAAGCCTAGGGGTGCCCTAGCCTGAAGGCTAGGGGAGCCCTAGCCTTAGCCTAGGGGAGCCTAAAGCCTCGGGGTGCCCTAGCCTGAAGACTAGGGGAGCCCTAGCCTTAGCCTAGGGGAACCTGAGCCTAAAGCCTAGGGATGCCCTAGCCTGAAGGCTAGGGGAGCCCTAGCCTTAGCCTAGGGGACCCTAAAGCCTCGGGGTGCCCTAGCCTGAAGGCTATGGGAGCCCTAGCCTTATCCTAGGGGAGCCCGAGCCTAAAGCCTAGGGGTGCCCTAGCCTGAAGGCTAGGGGAGCCCTAGCCTTAGCCTAGGGGAGCCTAAAGCCTCGGGGTGCCCTAGCCTGAAGTCTAGGGAAGCCCTAGCCTTAGCCTAGGGGAGCCCGAGCCTAAAGCCTAGGGGTGCCCTAGCCTGAAGGCTAGGGGAGCCCTAGCCTTACCCTAGGGGAGCCTAAAGCCTCGGGGTGCCCTAGCCTGAAGGCTAGGGGAGCCCTAGCCTTAGCCTAGGGGAACCTAAAGCCTAGGGGTGCCATAGCCTGAAGGCTAGGGGAGCCCTAGCCTTAGCCTAGGGGAGCCCCAGCCTAAAGCCTCGGGGTGCCCTAGCCTGAAGTCTAGGGGAGCCTTAGCCTTAGCCTAGGGGAGCCTAAAGCCTAGGGGTGCCCTAGCCTGAAGGCTAGGGGAGCCCTAGCCTTAGCCTAGGGAACTCGAGTCTAAAGCCTAGGGGTGTCCTAGCCTGAAGGCTTGGGAAGTCCTAGCCTTAGCCTAGGGGAGCCCGAGCCTAAAGCCTAGGGGTGCCCTAGCCTGAAGGCTAGGGGAGCCCTAGCCTTAGCCTAGGGGAGCCTAAAGCCTCGGGTGCCCTAGCCTGAAGGCTAGGGGAGCCCTAGCCTTAGCCTAGGGGAGCCCGAGCCTAAAGCCTAGGGATGCCCTAGCCTGAAGGCTAGGGGAGCCCTAGCCTTAGCCTAGGGGAGCCTAAAGCCTCGGGGTGCCCTAGCCTGAAGTCTAGGGAAGCCCTAGCCTTAGCCTAGGGGAGCCCGAGCCTAAAGCCTAGGGGTGCCCTAGCCTGAAGGCTAGGGGAACCCTAGCCTTACCCTAGGGGAGCCTAAAGCCTCGGGGTGCCCTAGCCTGAAGGCTAGGGTAGCCCTAGCCTTAGCCTAGGGGAACCTAAAGCCTAGGGGTGCCATAGCCTGAAGGCTAGGGGAGCCCTAGCCTTAGCCTAGGGGAGCCTGAGCCTAAAGCCTAGCGGTGCCCTATCCTGAAGGCTAGGGGAGCCCTAGCTTTAGCCTAGGGGAGCCTAAAGCCTAGGGGTGCCCTAGCCTGAAGGCTAGGGGAGCCCTAGCCTTAGGCTAGGGGAGCCCGGGCCTAAAGCCTAGGGGTGCCCTAGCCTATAGTCTAGTGGAGCCCTAGCCTTAGCCTAGGGGAGCCTAAAGCCTAGGGGTGCCCTAGCCTGAAGGCTAGGGGAGCCCTAGCCTTAGCCTAGGGGAGCCCGAGCCTAAAGCCTAGGGGTGCCCTAGCCTGAAGGCTAGGGTAGCCCTAGCCTTAGCCTAGGGGAGCCCGAGCCTAAAGCCTAGGGGTGCCCTAGCCTGAAGGCTAGGGGAGCCCTAGCCTTAGCCTAGGGGAGCCCGAGTCTAAAGCCTCGGGTTGCCCTAGCCTGAAGGCTAGGGGAGCCCTAGCCTTAGCCTAGGGCAGCCTAAAGCCTCGGGGTGCCCTAGCCTGAAGGCTAGGGGACCCCTAGCCTCAGCCTAGGGGAACCCGAGCCTAAAGCCTAGGGGTGCCCTAGCCTGAAGCCTAGGGGAGCCCTAGCCTTAGCCTAGGGGAGCCTGAGCCGAAAGCCTAGGGGTGCCCTAGCCTGAATGCTAGGGGAGCCCTAGCCTTAGCCTAGGGGAGCCCGAGCCTAAAGCCTAGGGGTGCCCTAGCCTGAAGGCTAGGGGAGCCCTAGCGTTAGCCTAGGGAAGCCTAAAGCCTAGGGGTGCCCTAGCCTGAAGGCTAGGGGAGCCCTAGCCTTAGCCTAGGGAAGCCTAAAGCCTAGGGGTGCCCTAGCATGAAGGCTAGGGGAGCCCTAGACTTAGCCTAGGGGAGCCCGAGCCTGAAGCCTAGGGGTGCCCTAGCCTGAAGGCTAGGGTAGCCCTAGCCTTAGCCTAGGGGAGCCCGAGCCTAAAGCCTAGGGGTGCCCTAGCCTGAATGCTAGGGGAGCCCTAGCCTTAGCCTAGAGGAGCCTAAAGCCTAGGGGTGCCCTAGCATGAAGGCTAGGTGAGCCCTAGCCTTAGCCTAGGGGAGCCCGAGCCTAAAGCCTAGGGGTGCCCTAGACTGAAGGCTAGGGGAGCCCTAGCCTTAGCCTAGGGGAGCCTAAAGCCTAGGGGTTCCCTAGCCTGAAGGCTAGGGGAGCCCTAGCCTTAGCCTAAGGGAGCCCGAGCCTAAAGCCTAGGGGTGCCCTAGCCTGAAGGCTAGGGGAGCCCTAACCTTAGCCTAGGGGAGCCTAAAACTTAGGGGTGTCGTAGCCTGAAGGCTAGGGGAGCCCTAGCCTTAGCCTAGGGGAGCCCGAGCCTAAAGCGTAGGGGTGCCCTAGCCTGAAGGCTAGGGGAGCCCTAACCTTAGCTTAGGGGAGCCTAAAGCCTAGAGGTGCCCTAGCCTGAAGGCTAGGGGAGCCCTAGCCTTAACCTAGGGGAGCCTGAGCCTAAAGCCTAGGGGTACCCTAGCCTGAAGGCTAGGGGAGCCATAGCCTTAGCCTAGGGTCGCCTAAAGCCTAGGGGTGCCCTAGCCTGAAGCCTATGGGAGCCCTAGCCTTAGCCTAGGGGAGCCTGAGCCTAAAGCCTAGGGGTGCCCTAGCCTGAAGTATAGGGCAGCCCTAGCCTTAACTTAGGGGAGCCTAAAGCCTGGGGGTGCCCTAGCCTGAACGCTAGGGGAGCCTTAGCCTTAGCCTAGGGTAGCCCGAGCCTAAAGCCTAAGGGTGCCCTACCCTGAAGGCTAGGGGAGCCCTAGCCTTAGCCTAGGGGAGCCTAAAGCCTAGGGGTGCCCTAGCCTGAAGGGTAGGGGAGCCCTAGCCTTAGCCTAGGGGAGCCCGAGCCTAAAGCCTAGGGGTGCCCTAGCCTGAAGGCCAGGGCAGCCCTAGCCTTAGCCTAGGGGAGTCTAAAGCCTAGGGTTGCCCTAGCCTGAAGGCTAGGGGAGCCCTAGCCTTAGCCTAGGGGAGCCCGAGCCTAAAGCCTAAGGGTGCCCTAGCCTGAAGGCTAGGGGAGCCCTAGTCTTAGCCAAGGGGAGCCTAAAGCCTAGGGGTGCCCTAGACTGAAGGCTAGGGGAGCCCTAGCCTTAGCCTAGGGGAGCCCGAGCCTAAAGCCTAGGGGTGCCCTAGCCTGAAGGCTAGGGGAGCCCTAGCCTTAGCCTAGGGGAGCCTAAAGCCTAGAGGTGCCCTAGCCTGAAGGCTAGGGGAGCCCTAGCCTTAGCCTAGGGGAGCCCGAGCCTAAAGCCTAGGGGTGCCCTAGCCTGAAGGCTAGGGGAGCCCTAGCCTTAGCCTAGGGGAGACTAAAGCCTAGGGGTGCCCTAGCCAGAAGGCTAGGGGAGCCCTAGCCTTAGCCTAGGGGAGCCCGAGCCTAAAGCCTAGGGGTGCCCTAGCCTGAAGGCTAGGGGAGCCCTAGCCTTAGCCTAGGGGAGCCTAAAGCCTCGGGGTGCCCTAGCCTGAAGGCTAGGGGAGCCCTAGCCTTAGCCTAGGGGAGCCCGAGCCTAAAGCCTAGGGGTGCCCTAGCCTGAAGGCTAGGGGAGCCCTAGCCTTAGGCTAGGGGAGCCCTAGCCTTAGGCTAGGGGAGCCCGGGCCTAAAGCCTAGGGGTGCCCTAGCCTGAAATCTAGGGGAGCCCTAGCCTTAGCCTAGGGGAGCCTAAAGCCTAGGGGCGCCCTAGCCTGAAGGCTAGGGGAGCCCTAGCCTTAGCCTAGGGAACCCGAGTCTAAAGCCTAGGGGTGTCCTAGCCTGAAGGCTTGGGGATCCCTAGCCTTAGCCTAGGGTTGCCCGAGCCTAAAGCCTAGGGGTGCCCTAGCCTGAAGGCTAGGGGAGCCCTAGCCTTAGCCTAGGGGAGCCTAAAGCCTCGGGGTGCCCTAGCCTGAAGACTAGGGGAGCCCTAGCCTTAGCCTAGGGGAACCTGAGCCTAAAGCCTAGGGATGCCCTAGCCTGAAGGCTAGGGGAGCCCTAGCCTTAGCCTAGGGGACCCTAAAGCCTCGGGGTGCCCTAGCCTGAAGGCTATGGGAGCCCTAGCCTTATCCTAGGGGAGCCCGAGCCTAAAGCCTAGGGGTGCCCTAGCCTGAAGGCTAGGGGAGCCCTAGCCTTAGCCTAGGGGAGCCTAAAGCCTCGGGGTGCCCTAGCCTGAAGTCTAGGGAAGCCCTAGCCTTAGCCTAGGGGAGCCCGAGCCTAAAGCCTAGGGGTGCCCTAGCCTGAAGGCTAGGGGAGCCCTAGCCTTACCCTAGGGGAGCCTAAAGCCTCGGGGTGCCCTAGCCTGAAGGCTAGGGGAGCCCTAGCCTTAGCCTAGGGGAACCTAAAGCCTAGGGGTGCCATAGCCTGAAGGCTAGGGGAGCCCTAGCCTTAGCCTAGGGGAGCCCCAGCCTAAAGCCTCGGGGTGCCCTAGCCTGAAGTCTAGGGGAGCCTTAGCCTTAGCCTAGGGGAGCCTAAAGCCTAGGGGTGCCCTAGCCTGAAGGCTAGGGGAGCCCTAGCCTTAGCCTAGGGAACTCGAGTCTAAAGCCTAGGGGTGTCCTAGCCTGAAGGCTTGGGAAGTCCTAGCCTTAGCCTAGGGGAGCCCGAGCCTAAAGCCTAGGGGTGCCCTAGCCTGAAGGCTAGGGGAGCCCTAGCCTTAGCCTAGGGGAGCCTAAAGCCTCGGGTGCCCTAGCCTGAAGGCTAGGGGAGCCCTAGCCTTAGCCTAGGGGAGCCCGAGCCTAAAGCCTAGGGATGCCCTAGCCTGAAGGCTAGGGGAGCCCTAGCCTTAGCCTAGGGGAGCCTAAAGCCTCGGGGTGCCCTAGCCTGAAGTCTAGGGAAGCCCTAGCCTTAGCCTAGGGGAGCCCGAGCCTAAAGCCTAGGGGTGCCCTAGCCTGAAGGCTAGGGGAACCCTAGCCTTACCCTAGGGGAGCCTAAAGCCTCGGGGTGCCCTAGCCTGAAGGCTAGGGTAGCCCTAGCCTTAGCCTAGGGGAACCTAAAGCCTAGGGGTGCCATAGCCTGAAGGCTAGGGGAGCCCTAGCCTTAGCCTAGGGGAGCCTGAGCCTAAAGCCTAGCGGTGCCCTATCCTGAAGGCTAGGGGAGCCCTAGCTTTAGCCTAGGGGAGCCTAAAGCCTAGGGGTGCCCTAGCCTGAAGGCTAGGGGAGCCCTAGCCTTAGGCTAGGGGAGCCCGGGCCTAAAGCCTAGGGGTGCCCTAGCCTATAGTCTAGTGGAGCCCTAGCCTTAGCCTAGGGGAGCCTAAAGCCTAGGGGTGCCCTAGCCTGAAGGCTAGGGGAGCCCTAGCCTTAGCCTAGGGGAGCCCGAGCCTAAAGCCTAGGGGTGCCCTAGCCTGAAGGCTAGGGTAGCCCTAGCCTTAGCCTAGGGGAGCCCGAGCCTAAAGCCTAGGGGTGCCCTAGCCTGAAGGCTAGGGGAGCCCTAGCCTTAGCCTAGGGGAGCCCGAGTCTAAAGCCTCGGGTTGCCCTAGCCTGAAGGCTAGGGGAGCCCTAGCCTTAGCCTAGGGCAGCCTAAAGCCTCGGGGTGCCCTAGCCTGAAGGCTAGGGGACCCCTAGCCTCAGCCTAGGGGAACCCGAGCCTAAAGCCTAGGGGTGCCCTAGCCTGAAGCCTAGGGGAGCCCTAGCCTTAGCCTAGGGGAGCCTGAGCCGAAAGCCTAGGGGTGCCCTAGCCTGAATGCTAGGGGAGCCCTAGCCTTAGCCTAGGGGAGCCCGAGCCTAAAGCCTAGGGGTGCCCTAGCCTGAAGGCTAGGGGAGCCCTAGCGTTAGCCTAGGGAAGCCTAAAGCCTAGGGGTGCCCTAGCCTGAAGGCTAGGGGAGCCCTAGCCTTAGCCTAGGGAAGCCTAAAGCCTAGGGGTGCCCTAGCATGAAGGCTAGGGGAGCCCTAGACTTAGCCTAGGGGAGCCAGAGCCTAAAGCCTAGGGGTGCCCTAGCCTGAAGGCTAGGGGAGCCCTAGCCTTAGCCTAGGGGAGCCTAAAGCCTAGGGGTGCCCTAGCCAGAAGGCTAGGGGAGCCCTAGCCCTAGTCTAGGGGTGCCCGAGCCTTAGCCTAGGGGAGCCCGAGCCTAAAGCCTAGGGGTGCCAGAGCCTGAAGGCTAGGGGAGCCCTAGCCTTAGCCTAGGTGAGCGTAAAGCCTAGGGTTGCCCTAGCCTGAAGGCTAGGGGAGCCCTAGCCTTAGCCTAGGGGAGCCCGAGCCTAAAGCCTAGGGGTGCCCTAGCCTGAAGGCTAGGGGAGCCCTAGCCTTAGCCTAGAGGAGCCTAAAGCATAGGGGTGCCCTAGGCTGAAGGCTAGGGGAGCCCTAGCCTTAGCTTAGGGGAGCCAGAGCCTAAAGCCTAGGGGTGCCCTAGCCTGAAGGCTAGGGGAGCCCTAGCCTTAGCCTAGGGGAGCCTAAAGCCTAGGGGTGCCCTAGCCAGAAGGCTAGGGGAGCCCTAGCCTTAGCCTAGGGGAGCCCGAGCCTAAAGCCTAGGGGTGCCTTAGCCTGAAGGCTAGGGGAGCCCTAGCCTTAGCCTAGGGGAGCCTAAAGCCTCGGGGTGCCCTAGCCTGAAGGCTAGGGTAGTCCTAGCCTTAGCCTAGGGGATCCCGAGCCTAAAGCCTAGGGGTGGCCTAGCCTGAAGGCTAGGGGAGCCCTAGCCTTAGTCTAGGGGTGCCTAAAGCCTCGGGGTGCCCTAGCCAGGAGGCTAGGGGAGCCCTAGCCTTAGCCTAGGGGAGCCCGAGCCTAAAGCATAAGGGTGCCCTAGCCTGAAGGCTAGGGGAGCCCTTGCCTGAGCCTAGGGAAGCCTAAATCCTCGGGGTGCCCTAGCCTGAAGACTAGGGGTGCCCTATCCTTAGCATAGGGGAGCCGAGCCTAAAGCCTAGGGGTGCCCTAGCCTGAAGGCTAGGGGAGCCCTAGCCTTAGCCTAGGGGAGCCCGAGCCTAAAGCCTAGGGGTGCCATAGCCTGAAGGCTAGGGGAGCCCTAGCCTTATCCTAGGGGAGACTAAAGCCTAGGGGTGCCCTAGCCAGAAGGCTAGGGGACCCCTAGCCTTAGCCTAGTGGAACCCGAGCCTAAAGCCTAGGGGTGCCCTAGCCTGAATGCTAGGGGAGCCCTAGCCTTAGCCTAGGGGAGCCCGAGCCAAAGCCTAGGGGTGCCCTAGCCTGAAGGCTAGGGGAGCCCTAGCCTTAGCCTAGGGAAGCCTAAAGCCTAGGGGTGCCCTAGCCTGAAGGCTAGGGGAGCCCTAGACTTAGCTTAGGGGAGCCCGAGCTTAAAGCCTAGGGGTGCCCTAGCCTGAAGGCTAGGGGAGCCCTAACCTTAGCCTAGGGGAGCCTAAAGCCTAGGGGTGCCCTAGCATGAAGGCTAGGGGATCCCTAGCCTTAGCCTAGGGGAGCCCGAGCCTAAAGCCTAGGGGTGCCCTAGCCTGAAGGCTTGGGGAGCCCTAGTCTTAGCATAGGGGAGCCTAAAGCCTAGGGGTGCCCTAGCCTGAAGGCTAGGGGAGCCCTAGCCTTAGACTAGGGGAGCCCGAACCTAAAGCCTAGGGATGCCCTAGCCTGAAGGCTAGGGGAGCCCTAGCCTTAGGCTAGGGGAGCCTAAATCCTAGGGGTGCCCTAGGCTGAAGGCTAGGGGAGCCCTAGCCTTACCTTAGGGGAGCCCGAGCCTAAAGCCTAGGGATGCCCTAGCCTGAAGGCTAGGGGAGGCCTAGCCTTAGCCTAGGGGAGCCCGAGCCTAAAGCCTAGGGGTGCCCTAGCCTGAAGGCTAGGGGAGCCATAGCCTTAGCCTAGGGGAGCCTAAAGCCTCGGGGTGCCCTAGCCTGAAGGCTAGGGTAGCCCTAGCCTTAGCCTACGGGAGCCCGAGCCTAAAGCCTAGGGGTGGCCTAGCCTGAAGGCTAGGGGAGCCCTAGCCTTAGCCTAGGGGAGCCTGAAGCCTCGGGATGCCCTAGACTGAAGGCTAGGGGAGCCCTAGCCTTAGCCTAGGGGAGCCCGAGGCTAAAGCCTAGGGGTGCCCTAGCCTGAAGGCTAGGGGAGCCCTAGCCTTAGCCTAGGGGAGCCTAAATCCTCGGGGTGCCCTAGCCTGAAGACTAGGGGAGCCCTACCCTTAGCCTAGGGGAGCCCGAGCCTAAAGCCTAGGGGTGCCCTAGCCTGAAGGCTAGGGGAGCCCTAGCCTTAGCCTAGGCGAGCCTAAAGCCTCGGTGTGCCCTAGCCTGAAGGCTAGGGGAGCCCTAGCCTTAGCCTAGGCGAGCCTAAAGCCTAGGGGTGCCCTAGCCTGAAGGCTAGGGGAGCCCTAGCCTTAGCCTAGGGGAGCCCGAGCCTAAAGCCTAGGGGTGCCCCAGCCTGAAGGCTAGGGGAGCCCTAGCCTTAGCCTAGGGGAGCCTAAAACCTAGGGTTGCCCTAGCCTGAAGGCTAGGGGAGCCCTAGCCTTAGCCTAGGGGTGCCCGAGCCTGAAGGCTAGGGGAGCCCTAGCCTTAGCCTAGGGGAGCCTAAAGCCTAGGCGTGCCCTAGCCAGAAGGCTAGGGGAGCCCTAGCATTTGCCTAGGGGAGCCTAAAGCCTAGGGGTACCCTAGCCTGAAGGCTAGGGGAACCCTAGCCTTAGCCTAGGGGAGCCCAAGCCTAAAGCCTAGGGGTGCCCTAGCCTGAATGCTAGGGGAGCCCTAGCCTTAGCCTAGGGGAGCCTAAAGCCTCGGGGTGCCCTAGCCTGAAGGCTAGGGGAGCCCTAGCCTTAGTCTAGGGGAGCCCGAGCCTAAAGCCTAGGGGTGCCTTAGCCTGAAGGCTATGGGAGCCCTAGCCTTAGCCTAGGGGAGCCTAAAGCCTCGTGGTGCCCTAGCCTTAAGGTTAGGGCAGCCCTATCCTTAGCCTAGGGGAGCCCGAGCCTAAAGCCTAGGGGTGCCCTAGCCTGAAGGCTAGGGGAGTCCTAGCCTTAGCCTAGGGGAGCCTAAATCCTCGGGGTGCGCTAGCCTGAAGGCTAGGGGAGCCCTAGCCTTAGCCTATGGGAGCCCTAGCATTAGCCTAGGGGAGCCCGAGCCTAAAGCCTATGGGTGCCATAGCCTGAAGGCTAGGGGAGCCCTAGCCTTAGCCTAGGGGAGCCTAAAGCCTCGGGGTGCCCTAGCCTGAAGGCTAGGGGAGCCCTAGCCTTAGCCTAGGGGAGCCCGAGCCTAAAGCCTAGGGGTGCCCTAGGCTGAAGGCTAGGGGAGCCCTAGCCTTAGCCTAGGGGAGCCTAAAGCCTAGGGGTGCCCTAGCCTGAAGGCTAGGGGAGCCCTAGCCTTAGCCTAGGGGAGCCTAAAGCCTAGGGGTGCCCTAGCCAGAAGGCTAGGGGAGCTCTAGCCTTTGCCTAGGGGAGCCCTGGCCTAAAGCCTAGGGGTGCCCTAGCCTGAATGCTAGGGGAGCCCTAGCCTTAGCCTAGGGGAGCCTAAAGCCGCGGGGTGCCCTAGCCTGAAGGCTAGGGGAGCCCTAGCCTTAGCCTAGGGGAGCCCGAGCCTAAAGCCTAGGGGTGCCCTAGCCTGAAGGCTTTGGGAGCCCTAGCCTTAGCCTAGGGGAGCCTAAAGCCTCGGGGTGCCCTAGCCTGAAGGCTAGGGCAGCCCTAGCCTTAGCCTAGGGGAGCCTAAAGCCTACGGGTGACCTAGCCTGAAGGCTAGGGGAGCCCTAGCCTTAGCCTAGGGGAGCCTAAATCCTCGGGGTGCGCTAGCCTGAAGGCTAGGGGAGCCCTAATCTTAGCCTAGGGGAGCCCTAGCCTTAGCCTAGGGGAGCCTAAAGCCTCGGGGTGCCCTAGCCTGAAGGCTAGGGTAGCCCTAGCCATAGCCTAGGGGATCCCGAGCCTAAAGCCTAGGGGTGCTCTAGCCTGAAGGCTAGGGTAGCCCTAGCCTTAGCCTAGGGGAGCCCGAGCCTAAAGCCTAGGGGTGCCCTAGTCTGAAGGCTAGGGGACCCCTAGCCTTAGCCTAGGGGAGCCCGAGTCTAAAGCCTCGGGGTGCCCTAGCCTGAAGGCTAGGGGAGCCCAAGCCTTAGCCTAGGGCAGCCTAAAGCCTCGGGGTGCCCTAGCCTGAAGGCTAGGGGAGCCCTAGCCTTAGCCTAGGGGAACCCGATCCTAAAGCCTATGGGTGCCCTAGCCTGAAGGCTAGGGGAGCCCTAGACTTAGCTTAGGGGAGCCCGAGCCTAAAGCCTAGGGGTGCCCTAGCCTGAATGCTAGGGGAGCCCTAGCCTTAGCCTAGGGGAGCCCGAGCCTAAAGGCTAGGGGTGCCTTAGCCTGAAGGCTAGGGGAGCCCTAGCGTTAGCCTAGGGAAGCCTAAAGCCTAGGGGTGCCCTAGCCTGAAGGCTAGGGGAGCCCTAGCCTTAGCCTAGGGAAGCCTAAAGCCTAGGGGTGCCCTAGCATGAAGGCTAGGGGAGCCCTAGACTTAGCCTAGGGGAGCCAGAGCCTAAAGCCTAGGGGTGCCCTAGCCTGAAGGCTAGGGGAGCCCTAGCCTTAGCCTAGGGGAGCCTAAAGCCTAGGGGTGCCCTAGCCAGAAGGCTAGGGGAGCCCTAGCCTTAGTCTAGGGGAGCCCGAGCCTTAGCCTAGGGGAGCCCGAGCCTAAAGCCTAGGGGTGCCAGAGCCTGAAGGCTAGGGGAGCCCTAGCCTTAGCCTAGGGGAGCGTAAAGCCTAGGGTTGCCCTAGCCTGCAGGCTAGGGGAGCCCTAGCCTTAGCCTAGGGGAGCCCGAGCCTAAAGCCTAGGGGTGCCCTAG
This sequence comes from Tenrec ecaudatus, assembly GCF_050624435.1. Classification (NCBI taxonomy): domain Eukaryota; kingdom Metazoa; phylum Chordata; class Mammalia; order Afrosoricida; family Tenrecidae; genus Tenrec; species Tenrec ecaudatus. The sequence continues at coordinate 344,608 of NW_027458077.1, forward strand.
CCTGAAGGCTAGGGGAGCCCTAGCCTGAGCCTAGGGAAGCCTAAATCCTCGGGGTGCCCTAGCCTGAAGACTAGGGGAGCCCTATCCTTAGCATAGGGGAGCCGAGCCTAAAGCCTAGGGGTGCCCTAGCCTGAAGGCTAGGGGAGCCCCAGCCTTAGCCTAGGGGAGCCCGAGCCTAAAGCCTAGGGGTGCCATAGCCTGAAGGCTAGGGGAGCCCTAGCCTTATCCTAGGGGAGACTAAAGCCTAGGGGTGCCCTAGCCAGAAGGCTAGGGGAGCCCTAGCCATAGCCTAGGGGAGCCCGAGCCTAAAGTCTAGGGGTGCCCTAGCCTGAAGGCTTGGGGAGCCCTAGCCTTAGCCTAGGGGTGCCTAAAGCCTCGGGGTGCCCTAGCCTGAAGACTAGGGGAGCCCTACCCTTAGCCTAGGGGAGCCCGAGCCTAAAGCCTAGGGGTGCCCTAGCCTGAAGGCTAGGGGAGCCCTAGCCTTAGCCTAGGGGAGCCTAAAGCCTCGGTGTGCCCTAGCCTGAAGGCTAGGGGAGCCCTAGCCTTAGCCTAGGCGAGCCTAAAGCCTAGGGGTGCCCTAGCCTGAAGGCTAGGGGAGCCCTAGCCTTAGCCTAGGGGAGCCCGAGCCTAAAGCCTAGGGGTGCCCCAGCCTGAAGGCTAGGGGAGCCCTAGCCTTAGCCTAGGGGAGCCTAAAACCTAGGGTTGCCCTAGCCTGAAGGCTAGGGGAGCCCTAGCCTTAGCCTAGGGGTGCCCGAGCCTGAAGGCTAGGGGAGCCCTAGCCTTAGCCTAGGGGAGCCTAAAGCCTAGGCGTGCCCTAGCCAGAAGGCTAGGGGAGCCCTAGCATTTGCCTAGGGGAGCCTAAAGCCTAGGGGTACCCTAGCCTGAAGGCTAGGGGAACCCTAGCCTTAGCCTAGGGGAGCCCAAGCCTAAAGCCTAGGGGTGCCCTCGCCTGAATGCTAGGGGAGCCCTAGCCTTAGCCTAGAGGAGCCTAAAGCCTCGGGGTGCCCTAGCCTGAAGGCTAGGGGAGCCCTAGCCTTAGTCTAGGGGAGCCCGAGCCTAAAGCCTAGGGGTGCCTTAGCCTGAAGGCTATGGGAGCCCTAGCCTTAGCCTAGGGGAGCCTAAAGCCTCGTGGTGCCCTAGCCTTAAGGTTAGGGCAGCCCTATCCTTAGCCTAGGGGAGCCCGAGCCTAAAGCCTAGGGGTGCCCTAGCCTGAAGGCTAGGGGAGTCCTAGCCTTAGCCTAGGGGAGCCTAAATCCTCGGGGTGCGCTAGCCTGAAGGCTAGGGGAGCCCTAGCCTTAGCCTATGGGAGCCCTAGCATTAGCCTAGGGGAGCCCGAGCCTAAAGCCTATGGGTGCCATAGCCTGAAGGCTAGGGGAGCCCTAGCCTTAGCCTAGGGGAGCCTAAAGCCTCGGGGTGCCCTAGCCTGAAGGCTAGGGGAGCCCTAGCCTTAGCCTAGGGGAGCCCGAGCCTAAAGCCTAGGGGTGCCCTAGGCTGAAGGCTAGGGGAGCCCTAGCCTTAGCCTAGGGGAGCCTAAAGCCTAGGGGTGCCCTAGCCTGAAGGCTAGGGGAGCCCTAGCCTTAGCCTAGGGGAGCCTAAAGCCTAGGGGTGCCCTAGCCAGAAGGCTAGGGGAGCTCTAGCCTTTGCCTAGGGGAGCCCTGGCCTAAAGCCTACGGGTGCCCTAGCCTGAATGCTAGGGGAGCCCTAGCCTTAGCCTAGGGGAGCCTAAAGCCGCGGGGTGCCCTAGCCTGAAGGCTAGGGGAGCCCTAGCCTTAGCCTAGGGGAGCCCGAGCCTAAAGCCTAGGGGTGCCCTAGCCTGAAGGCTATGGGAGCCCTAGCCTTAGCCTAGGGGAGCCTAAAGCCTCGGGGTGCCCTAGCCTGAAGGCTAGGGCAGCCCTAGCCTTAGCCTAGGGGAGCCTAAAGCCTACGGGTGACCTAGCCTGAAGGCTAGGGGAGCCCTAGCCTTAGCCTAGGGGAGCCTAAATCCTCGGGGTGCGCTAGCCTGAAGGCTAGGGGAGCCCTAACCTTAGCCTAGGGGAGCCCTAGCCTTAGCCTAGGGGAGCCTAAAGCCTCGGGGTGCCCTAGCCTGAAGGCTAGGGTAGCCCTAGCCATAGCCTAGGGGATCCCGAGCCTAAAGCCTAGGGGTGCTCTAGCCTGAAGGCTAGGGTAGCCCTAGCCTTAGCCTAGGGGAGCCCGAGCCTAAAGCCTAGGGGTGCCCTAGTCTGAAGGCTAGGGGACCCCTAGCCTTAGCCTAGGGGAGCCCGAGTCTAAAGCCTCGGGGTGCCCTAGCCTGAAGGCTAGGGGAGCCCAAGCCTTAGCCTAGGGCAGCCTAAAGCCTCGGGGTGCCCTAGCCTGAAGGCTAGGGGAGCCCTAGCCTTAGCCTAGGGGAACCCGATCCTAAAGCCTATGGGTGCCCTAGCCTGAAGGCTAGGGGAGCCCTAGACTTAGCTTAGGGGAGCCCGAGCCTAAAGCCTAGGGGTGCCCTAGCCTGAATGCTAGGGGAGCCCTAGCCTTAGCCTAGGGGAGCCCGAGCCTAAAGGCTAGGGGTGCCTTAGCCTGAAGGCTAGGGGAGCCCTAGCGTTAGCCTAGGGAAGCCTAAAGCCTAGGGGTGCCCTAGCGTGAAGGCTAGGGGAGCCCTAGCCTTAGCCTAGGGAAGCCTAAAGCCTAGGGGTGCCCTAGCATGAAGGCTAGGGGAGCCCTAGACTTAGCCTAGGGGAGCCAGAGCCTAAAGCCTAGGGGTGCCCTAGCCTGAAGGCTAGGGGAGCCCTAGCCTTAGCCTAGGGGAGCCTAAAGCCTAGGGGTGCCCTAGCCAGAAGGCTAGGGGAGCCCTAGCCTTAGTCTAGGGGAGCCCGAGCCTTAGCCTAGGGGAGCCCGAGCCTAAAGCCTAGGGGTGCCAGAGCCTGAAGGCTAGGGGAGCCCTAGCCTTAGCCTAGGGGAGCGTAAAGCCTAGGGTTGCCCTAGCCTGAAGGCTAGGGGAGCCCTAGCCTTAGCCTAGGGGAGCCCGAGCCTAAAGCCTAGGGGTGCCCTAGCCTGAATGCTAGGGGAGCCCTAGCCTTAGCCTAGGGGAGCCCGAGCCTAAAGCCTAGGGGTGCCTTAGCCTGAAGGCTAGGGGAGCCCTAGCGTTAGCCTAGGGAAGCCTAAAGCCTAGGGGTGCCCTAGCCTGAAGGCTAGGGGAGCCCTAGCCTTAGCCTAGGGAAGCCTAAAGCTTAGGGGTGCCCTAGCATGAAGGCTAGGGGAGCCCTAGACTTAGCCTAGGGGAGCCAGAGCCTAAAGCCTAGGGGTGCCCTAGCCTGAAGGCTAGGGGAGCCCTAGCCTTAGCCTAGGGGAGCCTAAAGCCTAGGGGTGCCCTAGCCAGAAGGCTAGGGGAGCCCTAGCCTTAGTCTAGGGGAGCCCGAGCCTTAGCCTAGGGGAGCCCGAGCCTAAAGCCTAGGGGTGCCAGAGCCTGAAGGCTAGGGGAGCCCTAGCCTTAGCCTAGGGGAGCGTAAAGCCTAGGGTTGCCCTAGCCTGAAGGCTAGGGGAGCCCTAGCCTTAGCCTAGGGGAGCCCGAGCCTAAAGCCTAGGGGTGCCCTAGCCTGAAGGCTAGGGGAGCCCTAGCCTTAGCCTAGAGGAGCCTAAAGCATAGGGGTGCCCTAGGCTGAAGGCTAGGGGAGCCCTAGCCTTAGCTTAGGGGAGCCCGAGCCTAAAGCCTAGGGGTGCCCTAGCCTGAAGGCTAGGGGAGCCCTAGCCTTAGCCTAGGGGAGCCTAAAGCCTAGGGGTGCCCTAGCCAGAAGGCTAGGGGAGCCCTAGCCTTAGCCTAGGGGAGCCCGAGCCTAAAGCCTAGGGGTGCCTTAGCCTGAAGGCTAGGGGAGCCCTAGCCTTAGCCTAGGGGAGCCTAAAGCCTCGGGGTGCCCTAGCCTGAAGGCTAGGGTAGTCCTAGCCTTAGCCTAGGGGAGCCCGAGCCTAAAGCCTAGGGGTGGCCTAGCCTGAAGGCTAGGAGAGCCCTAGCCTTAGTCTAGGGGTGCCTAAAGCCTCGGGGTGCCCTAGCCAGGAGGCTAGGGGAGCCCTAGCCTTAGCCTAGGGGAGCCCGAGCCTAAAGCATAGGGGTGCCCTAGCCTGAAGGCTAGGGGAGCCCTAGCCTGAGCCTAGGGAAGCCTAAATCCTCGGGGTGCCCTAGCCTGAAGACTAGGGGAGCCCTATCCTTAGCATAGGGGAGCCGAGCCTAAAGCCTAGGGGTGCCCTAGCCTGAAGGCTAGGGGAGCCCTAGCCTTAGCCTAGGGGAGCCCGAGCCTAAAGCCTAGGGGTGCCATAGCCTGAAGGCTAGGGGAGCCCTAGCCTTATCCTAGGGGAGACTAAAGCCTAGGGGTGCCCTAGCCAGAAGGCTAGGGGAGCCCTAGCCATAGCCTAGGGGAGCCCGAGCCTAAAGTCTAGGGGTGCCCTAGCCTGAAGGCTTGGGGAGCCCTAGCCTTAGCCTAGGGGTGCATAAAGCCTCGGGGTGCCCTAGCCTGAAGACTAGGGGAGCCCTAGCCTTAGCCTAGGGGAACCCGAGCCTAAAGCCTAGGGGTGCCCTAGCCTGAAGGCTAGGGAAGCCCTAGCCTTAGCCTAGGGGAGCCTAAAGCCTCGGGGTGCCCTAGCCTGTAGGCTAGGGGAGCCCTAGCCTTAACCTAGGGGAGCCTGAGCCTAAAGCCTAGGGGTGCCCTAGCCGGAAGGCAAGGGGAGCCCTAGCCTTAGCCTAGGGGAGCCTAAATCCTTGGGGTGCCCTAGCCTGAAGTCTAGGGGAGCCCTAGCCTTAGCCTAGGGGAGCCCGAGCCTAAAGCCTAGGGGTGCCCTAGCCTGAAGCCTAGGGGAGCCCTTGCCTTATCCTAGGGGAGCCTAAAGCCTCAGGGTGCCCTAGCCTGAAGGCTAGGGGAGCCCTAGCCTTAGCCTAGGGGAGCCCGAGCCTAAAGCCTAGGGGTGCCCTAGCCTGAAGGCTAGGGGAGCCCTAGCCTTAGCCTAGGGGAACCTAAAGCCTAGGGTTGCCCTAGCCTGAAGGCTAGGGGAGCCCTAGCCTTAGCCTAGGGGAGCCCGAGCCTAAAGCCTAGGGGTGCCCTAGCCTGAAGGCTAGGGGAGCCCTAGCCTTAGCCTAGGGGAGCCTAAAGCCTAGGGGTGCCCTAGCCAGAAGGCTAGGGGAGCCCTAGCCTTAGCGTAGGGGAGCCCGAGCATAAAGCCTAGGGGTGCCCTAGCCTGAAGGCTAGGGGAGCCCAAGCCTTAGCCTAGGGGAGCCTAAAGCCTAGGGGTGCCCTAACCTGAAGGCTAGGGGAGCCCTAGCGTTAGCCTAGGGGAGCTTAAAGCCTAGGCGTGCCCTAGCCAGAAGGCTAGGGGAGCCCTAGCTTGAAGGCTAGGGGAGCCCTAGCCTTAGCCTAGGGGAGCCCGAGCCTAAAGCCTAGGGGTGCCCTAACCTGAAGGCTACGGGAGCCCTAGCCTTAGCCTAGGGGAGCCTAAAGCCTAGGGGTGCCCTAGCCAGAAGGCTAGGGGAGGCCTAGCCTTAGCAAAGGGGAGCCCGAGCCTAAAGCCTAGGGCTGCCATAGCCTGAATGCTGGAGGAGCCCTAACCTTAGCCTAGGGGAGCCTAAAGCCTCGGGATGCCCTAGACTGAAGGCTAGGGGAGCCCTAGCCTTAGCCTAGGGGAGCCCGAGCCTAAAGCCTAGGGGACCCTAGCATGAAGGCTATGGGAGCCCTAGCCTTAGCCTAGGGGAGCCTAAAGCCTCGGAGTGCCCTAGCCTGAAGGCTAGGGGAGCCCTAGCCTTAGCCTAGGGGAACCTAAAGCCTAGGAGTGCCCTAGCCTGAAGGCTAGGGGAGCTCTAGCCTTAGCCTAGGGGAGGCCGAGCCTAAAGCCTAGGGGTGCCCTAGCCTGAAGGCTAGGGGAGCCCTAGCCTTAGCCTAGGGGAGCCTAAAGCCTAGGGGAGCCCTAGCCTGAAGACTAGGGGAGCCCTAGCTTTAGCGTAGGGGAGCCCGAGCATAAAGCCTAGGGGTGCCCTAGCCTGAAGCCTAGGGGAGCCCTACCCGTAGCCTAGGGGAGCCAAAGCCTAGTGGTGCCCTAGCCTGAAGGCTAGGGGAGACCTATCCTTAGCCTAGGGGAGCCTAAAGCCTATGCGTGCCCTAGCCTGAAGGCTAGGGGAGCCCTAGCCTTAGCCTAGGGGAGCCTATAGCCTAGGGTTGCCCTAGCCTTAGCCTAGGGGAGCCCTAGCCTAGCCTAGGGGAGCCCGAGCCTAAAGCCTAGGGGTGCCCTAGACTGAAGGCTAGGGGAGCCCTAGCCTTAGCCTAGGGGAGCCTAAAGCCTCGGGGTGCCCTAGCCTGAAGGCTAGGGTAGCCTTAGCCTTAGCATAGGGGAGCCCGAGCCTAAAACCTAGGGGTGCCCTAGCATGAAGGCTAGGGTAGCCCTAGCAGTAGCCTAGGGGAGCCCGAGCCTAAAGCCTAGGGGTGCCCTAGCCTGAAGGCTAGGGGAGCCCTAGCCTTAGCCTAGGGGAGCCCGAGTCTAAAGCCTCGGGTTGCCCATTACCTGAAGGCTAGGAGAGCCCTAGCCTTAGCTTAGGGCAGCCTAAAGCCTCGGGGTGCCCTAGCCTGAAGGCTAGGGGACCCCTAGCCTTAGCCTAGTGGAACCCGAGCCTAAAGCCTAGGGGTGCCCTAGCCTGAATGCTAGGGGAGCCCTAGCCTTAGCCTAGGGGAGCCCGAGCCAAAGCCTAGGGGTGCCCTAGCCTGAAGGCTAGGGGAGCCCTAGCCTTAGCCTAGGGAAGCCTAAAGCCTAGGGGTGCCCTAGCCTGAAGGCTAGGGGAGCCCTAGACTTAGCTTAGGGGAGCCCGAGCCTAAAGCCTAGGGGTGCCCTAGCCTGAAGGCTAGGGGAGCCCTAACCTTAGCCTAGGGGAGCCTAAAGCCTAGGGGTGCCCTAGCATGAAGGCTAGGGGATCCCTAGCCTTAGCCTAGGGGAGCCCGAGCCTAAAGCCTAGGGGTGCCCTAGCCTGAAGGCTTGGGGAGCCCTAGTCTTAGCATAGGGGAGCCTAAAGCCTAGGGGTGCCCTAGCCTGAAGGCTAGGGGAGCCCTAGCCTTAGACTAGGGGAGCCCGAACCTAAAGCCTAGGGATGCCCTAGCCTGAAGGCTAGGGGAGCCCTAGCCTTAGGCTAGGGGAGCCTAAATCCTAGGGGTGCCCTAGGCTGAAGGCTAGGGGAGCCCTAGCCTTACCTTAGGGGAGCCCGAGCCTAAAGCCTAGGGATGCCCTAGCCTGAAGGCTAGGGGAGGCCTAGCCTTAGCCTAGGGGAGCCCGAGCCTAAAGCCTAGGGGTGCCCTAGCCTGAAGGCTAGGGGAGCCATAGCCTTAGCCTAGGGGAGCCTAAAGCCTCGGGGTGCCCTAGCCTGAAGGCTAGGGTAGCCCTAGCCTTAGCCTACGGGAGCCCGAGCCTAAAGCCTAGGGGTGGCCTAGCCTGAAGGCTAGGGGAGCCCTAGCCTTAGCCTAGGGGAGCCTGAAGCCTCGGGATGCCCTAGACTGAAGGCTAGGGGAGCCCTAGCCTTAGCCTAGGGGAGCCCGAGGCTAAAGCCTAGGGGTGCCCTAGCCTGAAGGCTAGGGGAGCCCTAGCCTTAGCCTAGGGGAGCCTAAATCCTCGGGGTGCCCTAGCCTGAAGACTAGGGGAGCCCTACCCTTAGCCTAGGGGAGCCCGAGCCTAAAGCCTAGGGGTGCCCTAGCCTGAAGGCTAGGGGAGCCCTAGCCTTAGCCTAGGGGAGCCTAAAGCCTCGGTGTGCCCTAGCCTGAAGGCTAGGGGAGCCCTAGCCTTAGCCTAGGCGAGCCTAAAGCCTAGGGGTGCCCTAGCCTGAAGGCTAGGGGAGCCCTAGCCTTAGCCTAGGGGAGCCCGAGCCTAAAGCCTAGGGGTGCCCCAGCCTGAAGGCTAGGGGAGCCCTAGCCTTAGCCTAGGGGAGCCTAAAACCTAGGGTTGCCCTAGCCTGAAGGCTAGGGGAGCCCTAGCCTTAGCCTAGGGGTGCCCGAGCCTGAAGGCTAGGGGAGCCCTAGCCTTAGCCTAGGGGAGCCTAAAGCCTAGGCGTGCCCTAGCCAGAAGGCTAGGGGAGCCCTAGCATTTGCCTAGGGGAGCCTAAAGCCTAGGGGTACCCTAGCCTGAAGGCTAGGGGAACCCTAGCCTTAGCCTAGGGGAGCCCAAGCCTAAAGCCTAGGGGTGCCCTAGCCTGAATGCTAGGGGAGCCCTAGCCTTAGCCTAGGGGAGCCTAAAGCCTCGGGGTGCCCTAGCCTGAAGGCTAGGGGAGCCCTAGCCTTAGTCTAGGGGAGCCCGAGCCTAAAGCCTAGGGGTGCCTTAGCCTGAAGGCTATGGGAGCCCTAGCCTTAGCCTAGGGGAGCCTAAAGCCTCGTGGTGCCCTAGCCTTAAGGTTAGGGCAGCCCTATCCTTAGCCTAGGGGAGCCCGAGCCTAAAGCCTAGGGGTGCCCTAGCCTGAAGGCTAGGGGAGTCCTAGCCTTAGCCTAGGGGAGCCTAAATCCTCGGGGTGCGCTAGCCTGAAGGCTAGGGGAGCCCTAGCCTTAGCCTATGGGAGCCCTAGCATTAGCCTAGGGGAGCCCGAGCCTAAAGCCTATGGGTGCCATAGCCTGAAGGCTAGGGGAGCCCTAGCCTTAGCCTAGGGGAGCCTAAAGCCTCGGGGTGCCCTAGCCTGAAGGCTAGGGGAGCCCTAGCCTTAGCCTAGGGGAGCCCGAGCCTAAAGCCTAGGGGTGCCCTAGGCTGAAGGCTAGGGGAGCCCTAGCCTTAGCCTAGGGGAGCCTAAAGCCTAGGGGTGCCCTAGCCTGAAGGCTAGGGGAGCCCTAGCCTTAGCCTAGGGGAGCCTAAAGCCTAGGGGTGCCCTAGCCAGAAGGCTAGGGGAGCTCTAGCCTTTGCCTAGGGGAGCCCTGGCCTAAAGCCTAGGGGTGCCCTAGCCTGAATGCTAGGGGAGCCCTAGCCTTAGCCTAGGGGAGCCTAAAGCCGCGGGGTGCCCTAGCCTGAAGGCTAGGGGAGCCCTAGCCTTAGCCTAGGGGAGCCCGAGCCTAAAGCCTAGGGGTGCCCTAGCCTGAAGGCTATGGGAGCCCTAGCCTTAGCCTAGGGGAGCCTAAAGCCTCGGGGTGCCCTAGCCTGAAGGCTAGGGCAGCCCTAGCCTTAGCCTAGGGGAGCCTAAAGCCTACGGGTGACCTAGCCTGAAGGCTAGGGGAGCCCTAGCCTTAGCCTAGGGGAGCCTAAATCCTCGGGGTGCGCTAGCCTGAAGGCTAGGGGAGCCCTAACCTTAGCCTAGGGGAGCCCTAGCCTTAGCCTAGGGGAGCCTAAAGCCTCGGGGTGCCCTAGCCTGAAGGCTAGGGTAGCCCTAGCCATAGCCTAGGGGATCCCGAGCCTAAAGCCTAGGGGTGCTCTAGCCTGAAGGCTAGGGTAGCCCTAGCCTTAGCCTAGGGGAGCCCGAGCCTAAAGCCTAGGGGTGCCCTAGTCTGAAGGCTAGGGGACCCCTAGCCTTAGCCTAGGGGAGCCCGAGTCTAAAGCCTCGGGGTGCCCTAGCCTGAAGGCTAGGGGAGCCCAAGCCTTAGCCTAGGGCAGCCTAAAGCCTCGGGGTGCCCTAGCCTGAAGGCTAGGGGAGCCCTAGCCTTAGCCTAGGGGAACCCGATCCTAAAGCCTATGGGTGCCCTAGCCTGAAGGCTAGGGGAGCCCTAGACTTAGCTTAGGGGAGCCCGAGCCTAAAGCCTAGGGGTGCCCTAGCCTGAATGCTAGGGGAGCCCTAGCCTTAGCCTAGGGGAGCCCGAGCCTAAAGGCTAGGGGTGCCTTAGCCTGAAGGCTAGGGGAGCCCTAGCGTTAGCCTAGGGAAGCCTAAAGCCTAGGGGTGCCCTAGCCTGAAGGCTAGGGGAGCCCTAGCCTTAGCCTAGGGAAGCCTAAAGCCTAGGGGTGCCCTAGCATGAAGGCTAGGGGAGCCCTAGACTTAGCCTAGGGGAGCCAGAGCCTAAAGCCTAGGGGTGCCCTAGCCTGAAGGCTAGGGGAGCCCTAGCCTTAGCCTAGGGGAGCCTAAAGCCTAGGGGTGCCCTAGCCAGAAGGCTAGGGGAGCCCTAGCCTTAGTCTAGGGGAGCCCGAGCCTTAGCCTAGGGGAGCCCGAGCCTAAAGCCTAGGGGTGCCAGAGCCTGAAGGCTAGGGGAGCCCTAGCCTTAGCCTAGGGGAGCGTAAAGCCTAGGGTTGCCCTAGCCTGAAGGCTAGGGGAGCCCTAGCCTTAGCCTAGGGGAGCCCGAGCCTAAAGCCTAGGGGTGCCCTAGCCTGAAGGCTAGGGGAGCCCTAGCCTGAGCCTAGGGAAGCCTAAATCCTCGGGGTGCCCTAGCCTGAAGACTAGGGGAGCCCTATCCTTAGCATAGGGGAGCCGAGCCTAAAGCCTAGGGGTGCCCTAGCCTGAAGGCTAGGGGAGCCCCAGCCTTAGCCTAGGGGAGCCCGAGCCTAAAGCCTAGGGGTGCCATAGCCTGAAGGCTAGGGGAGCCCTAGCCTTATCCTAGGGGAGACTAAAGCCTAGGGGTGCCCTAGCCAGAAGGCTAGGGGAGCCCTAGCCATAGCCTAGGGGAGCCCGAGCCTAAAGTCTAGGGGTGCCCTAGCCTGAAGGCTTGGGGAGCCCTAGCCTTAGCCTAGGGGTGCCTAAAGCCTCGGGGTGCCCTAGCCTGAAGACTAGGGGAGCCCTACCCTTAGCCTAGGGGAGCCCGAGCCTAAAGCCTAGGGGTGCCCTAGCCTGAAGGCTAGGGGAGCCCTAGCCTTAGCCTAGGGGAGCCTAAAGCCTCGGTGTGCCCTAGCCTGAAGGCTAGGGGAGCCCTAGCCTTAGCCTAGGCGAGCCTAAAGCCTAGGGGTGCCCTAGCCTGAAGGCTAGGGGAGCCCTAGCCTTAGCCTAGGGGAGCCCGAGCCTAAAGCCTAGGGGTGCCCCAGCCTGAAGGCTAGGGGAGCCCTAGCCTTAGCCTAGGGGAGCCTAAAACCTAGGGTTGCCCTAGCCTGAAGGCTAGGGGAGCCCTAGCCTTAGCCTAGGGGTGCCCGAGCCTGAAGGCTAGGGGAGCCCTAGCCTTAGCCTAGGGGAGCCTAAAGCCTAGGCGTGCCCTAGCCAGAAGGCTAGGGGAGCCCTAGCATTTGCCTAGGGGAGCCTAAAGCCTAGGGGTACCCTAGCCTGAAGGCTAGGGGAACCCTAGCCTTAGCCTAGGGGAGCCCAAGCCTAAAGCCTAGGGGTGCCCTAGCCTGAATGCTAGGGGAGCCCTAGCCTTAGCCTAGGGGAGCCTAAAGCCTCGGGGTGCCCTAGCCTGAAGGCTAGGGGAGCCCTAGCCTTAGTCTAGGGGAGCCCGAGCCTAAAGCCTAGGGGTGCCTTAGCCTGAAGGCTATGGGAGCCCTAGCCTTAGCCTAGGGGAGCCTAAAGCCTCGTGGTGCCCTAGCCTTAAGGTTAGGGCAGCCCTATCCTTAGCCTAGGGGAGCCCGAGCCTAAAGCCTAGGGGTGCCCTAGCCTGAAGGCTAGGGGAGTCCTAGCCTTAGCCTAGGGGAGCCTAAATCCTCGGGGTGCGCTAGCCTGAAGGCTAGGGGAGCCCTAGCCTTAGCCTATGGGAGCCCTAGCATTAGCCTAGGGGAGCCCGAGCCTAAAGCCTATGGGTGCCATAGCCTGAAGGCTAGGGGAGCCATAGCCTTAGCCTAGGGGAGCCTAAAGCCTCGGGGTGCCCTAGCCTGAAGGCTAGGGGAGCCCTAGCCTTAGCCTAGGGGAGCCCGAGCCTAAAGCCTAGGGGTGCCCTAGGCTGAAGGCTAGGGGAGCCCTAGCCTTAGCCTAGGGGAGCCTAAAGCCTAGGGGTGCCCTAGCCTGAAGGCTAGGGGAGCCCAAGCCTTAGCCTAGGGGAGCCTAAAGCCTAGGGGTGCCCTAGCCAGAAGGCTAGGGGAGCTCTAGCCTTTGCCTAGGGGAGCCCTGGCCTAAAGCCTACGGGTGCCCTAGCCTGAATGCTAGGGGAGCCCTAGCCTTAGCCTAGGGGAGCCTAAAGCCGCGGGGTGCCCTAGCCTGAAGGCTAGGGGAGCCCTAGCCTTAGCCTAGGGGAGCCCGAGCCTAAAGCCTAGGGGTGCCCTAGCCTGAAGGCTATGGGAGCCCTAGCCTTAGCCTAGGGGAGCCTAAAGCCTCGGGGTGCCCTAGCCTGAAGGCTAGGGCAGCCCTAGCCTTAGCCTAGGGGAGCCTAAAGCCTACGGGTGACCTAGCCTGAAGGCTAGGGGAGCCCTAGCCTTAGCCTAGGGGAGCCTAAATCCTCGGGGTGCGCTAGCCTGAAGGCTAGGGGAGCCCTAACCTTAGCCTAGGGGAGCCCTAGCCTTAGCCTAGGGGAGCCTAAAGCCTCGGGGTGCCCTAGCCTGAAGGCTAGGGTAGCCCGAGCCATAGCCTAGGGGATCCCGAGCCTAAAGCCTAGGGGTGCTCTAGCCTGAAGGCTAGGGTAGCCCTAGCCTTAGCCTAGGGGAGCCCGAGCCTAAAGCCTAGGGGTGCCCTAGTCTGAAGGCTAGGGGACCCCTAGCCTTAGCCTAGGGGAGCCCGAGTCTAAAGCCTCGGGGTGCCCTAGCCTGAAGGCTAGGGGAGCCCAAGCCTTAGCCTAGGGCAGCCTAAAGCCTCGGGGTGCCCTAGCCTGAAGGCTAGGGGAGCCCTAGCCTTAGCCTAGGGGAACCCGATCCTAAAGCCTATGGGTGCCCTAGCCTGAAGGCTAGGGGAGCCCTAGACTTAGCTTAGGGGAGCCCGAGCCTAAAGCCTAGGGGTGCCCTAGCCTGAATGCTAGGGGAGCCCTAGCCTTAGCCTAGGGGAGCCCGAGCCTAAAGGCTAGGGGTGCCTTAGCCTGAAGGCTAGGGGAGCCCTAGCGTTAGCCTAGGGAAGCCTAAAGCCTAGGGGTGCCCTAGCCTGAAGGCTAGGGGAGCCCTAGCCTTAGCCTAGGGAAGCCTAAAGCCTAGGGGTGCCCTAGCATGAAGGCTAGGGGAGCCCTAGACTTAGCCTAGGGGAGCCAGAGCCTAAAGCCTAGGGGTGCCCTAGCCTGAAGGCTAGGGGAGCCCTAGCCTTAGCCTAGGGGAGCCTAAAGCCTAGGGGTGCCCTAGCCAGAAGGCTAGGGGAGCCCTAGCCTTAGTCTAGGGGAGCCCGAGCCTTAGCCTAGGGGAGCCCGAGCCTAAAGCCTCGGGGTGCCCTAGCCTGAAGACTAGGGGAGCCCTAGCCTTAGCCTAGGGGAACCCGAGCCTAAAGCCTAGGGGTGCCCTAGCCTGAAGGCTAGGGAAGCCCTAGCCTTAGCCTAGGGGAGCCTAAAGCCTCGGGGTGCCCTAGCCTGAAGGCTAGGGGAGCCCTAGCCTTAGCCTAGGGGAGCCTGAGCCTAAAGCCTAGGGGTGCCCTAGCCGGAAGGCAAGGGGAGCCCTAGCCTTAGCCTAGGGGAGCCTAAATCCTTGGGGTGCCCTAGCCTGAAGTCTAGGGGAGCCCTAGCCTTAGCCTAGGGGAGCCCGAGCCTAAAGCCTAGGGGTGCCCTAGCCTGAAGCCTAGGGGAGCCCTTGCCTTATCCTAGGGGAGCCTAAAGCCTCAGGGTGCCCTAGCCTGAAGGCTAGGGGAGCCCTAGCCTTAGCCTAGGGGAGCCCGAGCCTAAAGCCTAGGGGTGCCCTAGCCTGAAGGCTAGGGGAGCCCTAGCCTTAGCCTAGGGGAACCTAAAGCCTAGGGTTGCCCTAGCCTGAAGGCTAGGGGAGCCCTAGCCTTAGCCTAGGGGAGCCTAAAGCCTAGGGGTGCCCTAGCCAGAAGGCTAGGGGAGCCCTAGCCTTAGCGTAGGGGAGCCCGAGCATAAAGCCTAGGGGTGCCCTAGCCTGAAGGCTAGGGGAGCCCAAGCCTTAGCCTAGGGGAGCCTAAAGCCTAGGGGTGCCCTAGCCTGAAGGCTACGGGAGCCCTAGCGTTAGCCTAGGGGAGCTTAAAGCCTAGGCGTGCCCTAGCCAGAAGGCTAGGGGAGCCCTAGCCTTAACCTAGGGGAGCCTAAAGCCTAGGGGTTCCCTAGCCTGAAGGCTAGGGGAGCCCTAGCTTGAAGGCTAGGGGAGCCCTAGCCTTAGCCTAGGGGAGCCCGAGCCTAAAGCCTAGGGGTGCCCTAACCTGAAGGCTACGGGAGCCCTAGCCTTAGCCTAGGGGAGCCTAAAGCCTAGGGGTGCCCTAGCCAGAAGGCTAGGGGAGGCCTAGCCTTAGCCAAGGGGAGCCCGAGCCTAAAGCCTAGGGCTGCCATTGCCTGAATGCTGGAGGAGCCCTAACCTTAGCCTAGGGGAGCCTAAAGCCTCGGGATGCCCTAGACTGAAGGCTAGGGGAGCCCTAGCCTTAGCCTAGGGGAGCCCGAGCCTAAAGCCTAGGGGTGCCCTAGCATGAAGGCTATGGGAGCCCTAGCCTTAGCCTAGGGGAGCCTAAAGCCTCGGAGTGCCCTAGCCTGAAGGCTAGGGGAGCCCTAGCCTTAGCCTAGGGGAACCTAAAGCCTAGGAGTGCCCTAGCCTGAAGGCTAGGGGAGCTCTAGCCTTAGCCTAGGGGAGGCCGAGCCTAAAGCCTAGGGGTGCCCTAGCCTGAAGGCTAGGGGAGCCCTAGCCTTAGCCTAGGGGAGCCTAAAGCCTAGGGGTGCCCTAGCCTGAAGACTAGGGGAGCCCTAGCTTTAGCGTAGGGGAGCCCGAGCCTAAAGCCTAGGGGTGCCCTAGCCTGAAGCCTAGGGGAACCCTACCCGTAGCCTAGGGGAGCCTAAAGCCTAGTGGTGCCCTAGCCTGAAGGCTAGGGGAGACCTATCCTTAGCCTAGGGGAGCCTAAAGCCTATGCGTGCCCTAGCCAGAAGGCTAGGGGAGCCCTAGCCTTAGCCTAGGGGAGCCTATAGCCTAGGGTTGCCCTAGCCTTAGCCTAGGGGAGCCCTAGCCTAGCCTAGGGGAGCCCGAGCCTAAAGCCTAGGGGTGCCCTAGACTGAAGGCTAGGGGAGCCCTAGCCTTAGCCTAGGGGAGCCTAAAGCCTCGGGGTGCCCTAGCCTGAAGGCTAGGGTAGCCTTAGCCTTAGCATAGGGGAGCCCGAGCCTAAAACCTAGGGGTGCCCTAGCATGAAGGCTAGGGTAGCCCTAGCAGTAGCCTAGGGGAGCCCGAGCCTAAAGCCTAGGGGTGCCCTAGCCTGAAGGCTAGGGGAGCCCTAGCCTTAGCCTAGGGGAGCCCGAGTCTAAAGCCTCGGGTTGCCCATTACCTGAAGGCTAGGAGAGCCCTAGCCTTAGCCTAGGGGAGCCTAAAGCCTAGGGGTGCCCTAGCATGAAGGCTAGGGGATCCCTAGCCTTAGCCTAGGGGAGCCCGAGCCTAAAGCCTAGGGGTGCCCTAGCCTGAAGGCTTGGGGAGCCCTAGTCTTAGCATAGGGAAGCCTAAAGCCTAGGGGTCCCCTAGCCTGAAGGCTAGGAGAGCCCTAGCCTTAGACTAGGGGAGCCCGAACCTAAAGCCTAGGGGTGCCCTAGCCTGAAGGCTAGGGGAGCCCTAGCCTTAGCCTAGGGGAGCCTAAAGCCTAGGGGTGCCCTAGGCTGAAGGCTAGGGGAGCCCTAGCCTTACCTTAGGGGAGCCCGAGCCTAAAGCCTAGGGGTGCCCTAGCCTGAAGGCTAGGGGAGCCCTAGCCTTAGCCTACGGGAGCCCGAGCCTAAAGCCTAGGGGTGGCCTAGCCTGAAGGCTCGGGGAGCCCTAGCCTTAGCCTAGGGGAGCCTGAAGCCTCGGGATGCCCTAGACTGAAGGCTAGGGGAGCCCTAGCCTTAGCCTAGGGGAGCCCGAGGCTAAAGCCTAGGGGTGCCCAACCTGAAGGCTAGGGGAGCCCTAGCCTTAGCCTAGGGGAGCCTAAATCCTCGGGGTGCCCTAGCCTGAAGACTAGGGGAGCCCTACCCTTAGCCTAGGGGAGCCCGAGCCTAAAGCCTAGGGGTGCCCTAGCCTGAAGGCTAGGGGAGCCCTAGCCTTAGCCTAGGGGAGCCTAAAGCCTCGGTGTGCCCTAGCCTGAAGGCTAGGGGAGCCCTACCCTTAGCCTAGGCGAGCCTAAAGCCTAGGGGTGCCCTAGCCTGAAGGCTAGGGGAGCCCTAGCCTTAGCCTAGGGGAGCCCGAGCCTAAAGCCTAGGGGTGCCCCAGCCTGAAGGCTAGGGGAGCCCTAGCCTTAGCCTAGGGGAGCCTAAAACCTAGGGTTGCCCCAGCCTGAAGGCTAGGGGAGCCCTAGCCTTAGCCTAGGGGTGCCCGAGCCTAATGCCTAGGGGTGCCCTAGCCTGAAGGCTAGGGGAGCCCTAGCCTTAGCCTAGGGGAGCCTAAAGCCTAGGCGTGCCCTAGCCAGAAGGCTAGGGGAGCCCTAGCATTTGCCTAGGGGAGCCTAAAGCCTAGGGGTTCCCTAGCCTGAAGGCTAGGGGAGCCCTAGCCTTAGCCTAGGGGAGCCCGAGCCTAAAGCCTAGGGGTGCCCTTGCCTGAAGGCTACGGAAGCCCTAGCCTTAGCCTAGGGGAGGCTAAAGCCTAGGGGTGCCCTAGCCAGAAGGCTAGGGGAACCCTAGCCTTAGCCTAGGGGAGCCCAAGCCTAAAGCCTAGGGGTGCCCTAGCCTGAATGCTAGGGGAGCCCTAGCCTTAGCCAATGGGAGCCTAAAGCCTCGGGGTGCCCTAGCCTGAAGGCTAGGGGAGCCCTAGCCTTAATCTAGGGGAGCCCGAGCCTAAAGCCTAGGGGTGCCTTAGCCTGAAGGCTATGGGAGCCCTAGCCTTAGCCTAGGGGAGCCTAAAGCCTCGTGGTGCCCTAGCCTTAAGGTTAGGGCAGCCCTATCCTTAGCCTAGGGGAGCCCGAGCCTAAAGCCTAGGGGTGCCCTACCCTGAAGGCTAGGGGAGTCCTAGCCTTAGCCTAGGGGAGCCTAAATCCTCGGGGTGCGCTAGCCTGAAGGCTAGGGGAGCCCTAGCCTTAGCCTATGGGAGCCCTAGCATTAGCCTAGGGGAGCCCGAGCCTAAAGCCTATGGGTGCCATAGCCTGAAGGCTAGGGGAGCCCTAGCCTTAGCCTAGGGGAGCCTAAAGCCTCGGGGTGCCCTAGCCTGAAGGCTAGGGGAGCCCTAGCCTTAGCCTAGGGGAGCCCGAGCCTAAAGCCTAGGGGTGCCCTAGGCTGAAGGCTAGGGGAGCCCTAGCCTTAGCCTAGGGGAGCCTAAAGCCTAGGGGTGCCCTAGCCTGAAGGCTAGGGGAGCCCTAGCCTTAGCCTAGGGGAGCCTAAAGCCTAGGGGTGCCCTAGCCAGAAGGCTAGGGGAGCTCTAGCCTTTGCCTAGGGGAGCCCTGGCCTAAAGCCTAGGGGTGCCCTAGCCTGAATGCTAGGGGAGCCCTAGCCTTAGCCTAGGGGAGCCTAAAGCCGCGGGGTGCCCTAGCCTGAAGGCTATGGGAGCCCTAGCCTTAGCCTAGGGGAGCCTAAAGCCTCGGGGTGCCCTAGCCTGAAGGCTAGGGCAGCCCTAGCCTTAGCCTAGGGGAGCCTAAAGCCTACGGGTGACCTAGCCTGAAGGCTAGGGGAGCCCTAGCCTTAGCCTAGGGGAGCCTAAATCCTCGGGGTGCGCTAGCCTGAAGGCTAGGGGAGCCCTAACCTTAGCCTAGGGGAGCCCTAGCCTGAAGGCTAGGGGAGCCCTAGCCTTAGCCTAGGGGAGCCCGACCTAAAGCCTAGGGGTGCCCTAGGCTGAAGGCTAGGGGAGCCCTAGCCTTAGCCTAGGGGAGCCTAAAGCCTAGGGGTGCCCTAGCCTGAAGGCTAGGGGAGCCCTAGCCTTAGCCTAGGGGAGCCTAAAGTCTAGGGGTGCCCTAGCCAGAAGGCTAGGGGAGCTCTAGCCTTTGCCTAGGGGAGCCCTGGCCTAAAGCCTAGGGGTGCCCTAGCCTGAATGCTAGGGGAGCCCTAGCCTTAGCCTAGGGGAGCCTAAAGCCTAGGGGTGCCCTAGCCTGAAGGCTAGGGGAGCCCTAGCCTTAGCCTAGGGGAGCCTAAAGCCTCGGGGTGCCCTAGCCTGAAGGCTAGGGCAGCCCTAGCCTTAGCCTAGGGGAGCCTAAAGCCTACGGGTGACCTAGCCTGAAGGCTAGGGGAGCCCTAGCCTTAGCCTAGGGGAGCCTAAATCCTCGGGGTGCGCTAGCCTGAAGGCTAGGGGAGCCCTAACCTTAGCCTAGGGGAGCCCTAGCCTTAGCCTAGGGGAGCCTAAAGCCTCGGGGTGCCGTAGCCTGAAGGCTAGGGGAGCCCTATCCTTAGCCTAGGGGAGCCTAAAGCCTAGGCGTGCCCTAGCCAGAAGGCTAGGGGAGCCCTAGCCTTAGCCTAGGGGAGCCCGAGCCTAAAGCTTAGGGGTGCCCTAGCCTGAAGGCTACGGGAGCTCTAGCCTTAGCCTAGGGGAGCCTAAAGCCTAGGGGTGCCCTAGCCAGAAGGCTAGGGGAGCCCTAGCCTTAGCCTAGGGGAGCCCAAGCCTAAAGCCAAGGGGTGCCCTAGCCTGAATGCTAGGGGAGACCTAGCCTTAGCCAAGGGGAGCCTAAAGCCTAGGGGTGCCCTAGCCAGAAGGCTAGGTGAGCCCTAGCCTTTGCCTAGGGGAGCCCAGGCCTAAATCCTAGGGGTGCCCTAGCCTGAATGCTAGGGGAGCCCTAGCCTTAGCCTAGGGGAGCCTAAAGCCGCGGGGTGCCCTAGCCTGAAGGCTAGGGGAGCCCTAGCCATAGCCTAGGGGAGCCCGAGCCTAAAGCCTAGGGGTGCCCTAGCCTGAAGGCTATGGGAGCCCTAGCCTTAGCCTAGGGGAGCCTAAAGCCACGGGGTGCCCTAGCCTGAAGGCTAGGGGAGCCCTAGCCTTAGCCTAGGGGAGCCTAAAGCCTAGGGGTGACCTAGCCTGAAGGCTAGGGGAGCCCTAAACTTAGCCTAGGGGAGCCTAAATCCTCGGGGTGCGCTAGCCTGAAGGCTAGGGGAGCCCTAGCCTTAGCCTAGGGGAGCCCTAGGCTTAGCCTAGGTGAGCCCGAGCCTAAAGCCTAGGGGTGCCCTAGCCTGAAAGCTAGGGGAGCCCTAGCCTTAGCCTAGGGGAGCCTAAAGCCTCGTGGTGCCCTAGCCTGAAGGCTAGGGTAGCCCTAGCCATAGCCTAGGGGATCCCGAGCCTAACGCCTAGGGGTGCCCTAGCCTGAAGGCTAGGGGAGCCCTAGCCTTAGCCTAGGGGAGCCTAAAGCCTTGGGGTGCCTTAGCCTGAAGGCTAGGGGAGCCCAAGCCGTACCCTGGGGGAGCCCGAGCCTAAAGCCTAGGGGTGGCCTAGCCTGAAGGCTAGGGGAGCCCTAGCCTTAGCCTAGGGGAGCCTAAAGCCTGAGGTTGCCCTAGCCTGAAGGCTAGGGGAGCCCTAGCCGTAGCCTATGGGAGCCTGAGCCTAAAGCCTAGGGGTGCCCTAGACTGAAGGCTAGGGGATCCCTAGCCTTAGCCTAGGGGAGCCTAAAGCCTCGGGGTGCCCTAGCCTGAAGGCTAGGGGAGCCCTAGCCTTAGCTTAGGGGAGCCAGAGCCTAAAGCCTAGGGGTGCCCTAGCCTGAAGGCTAGGGGAGCCCTAGCCTTAGCCTAGGGGATCCTAAAGCCTAGGGGTGCCCTAGCCTGAAGCTAGGGGTTCCCGAGCCTTAGCCTAGGGGAGCCCGAGCCTAAAGCCTAGGGGTGCCATAGCCTGAAGGCTAGGGGAGCCCTAGCCTTAGCCTAGGGGAGCCTAAAGCCTAGGGTTGCCCTTTCCTGAAGCTAGGGGTTCCCGAGCCTTAGCCTAGGGGAGCCCGAGCCTAAAGCCTAGGGGTACCATAGCCTGAAGGCTAGGGGAGCCCTAGCCTTTGCCTAGGGGAGCCCAGGCCTAAAGCCTAGGGGAGCCCTAGCCTTAGCCTAGGGGAGCCTAAAACCTAGGATTGCCCTAGCCTGAAGGCTAGGGGAGCCCTAGCCTTAGCCTAGGGGAGCCCGAGCCTAAAGCCTAGGGGCGCCCTAGCCTGAAGGCTAGGGGAGTCCTAGCCTTAGCCTAGGGGAGCCTAAAGCCTAGGGGTTCCCTAGCCTGAAGGCTAGGGGAGCCCTAGCCTTAGCCTAGGGGAGCCTAAAGCCTAGGGGTGCCCTAGCCTGAATGCTAGGGGAGCCCTAGCCTTAGCCTAGGGGAGCCCGAGCCTAAAGCCTAGGGGTGCCGTAGCCTGAAGGCTAGGGGAGCCCTAGCCTTAGCCCAGGGGAGCCTAAAGCCTAGGGGTTCCCTAGCCTGAAGGCTAGGGGAGCCCTAGCCTTAGCCTAGGGGAGCCCGAGCCTAAAGCTTAGGGGTGCCCTAGCCTGAAGGCTACGGGAGCCCTAGCCTTAGCCTAGGGGAGCCTAAATCCTAGGGGTGCCCTAGCCAGAAGGCTAGGGGAGCCCTAGCCTTAGCCTAGGGGAGCCCAACCCTAAAGCCTAGGGGTGCCCTAGCCTGAATGCTAGGGGAGCCCTAGCCTTAGCCTAGGGGAGCCCGAGCCTAAAGCCTAGGGGTGCCCTAGCCTGAAGTCTATGGGAGCCCTAGCCTTAGCCTAGGGGAGCCTAAAGCCTAGGGGTGCCCTAGCCTGAAGGCTATGGGAGCCCTAGCCTTAGCCTAGGGGAGCCTAAAGCCTCGGGGTGCCCTAGCCTGAAGGCTAGGGGAGCCCTAGCCTTAGCCTAGGGGAGCCTAAAGCCTAGGGGTGACCTAGTATGAAGGCTAGGGGAGCCCTAGCCTTAGCCTATGTGAGCCTAAATCCTCGGGTTGCGCTAGCCTGAAGGCTAGGGGAGCACTAGCCTTAGCCTAGGGGAGCCCTAGCCTTAGCCTAGGGGAGCCCGAGCCTAAAGCCTAGGGGTGCCCTAGCCTGAAAGCTAGGGGAGCCCTAGCCTTAGCCTAGGGGAGCCTAAAGCCTAGGGGTGACCTAGTCTGAAGGCTAGGGGAGCCCTAGCCTTAGCCTATGTGAGCCTAAATCCTCGGGTTGCGCTAGCCTGAAGGCTAGGGGAGCCCTAGCCTTAGCCTAGGGGAGCCCTAGCCTTAGCCTAGGGGAGCCCGAGCCTAAAGCCTAGGGGTGCCCTAGCCTGAAAGCTAGGGGAGCCCTAGCCTTAGCCTAGGGGAGCCTAAAGCCTCGGGATGCCCTAGCCTGATGCTAGGGTAGCCCTAGTCATAGCCTAGGGGATCCCGAGCCTAAAGCCTAGGGGTGCCCTAGACTGAAGGCTAGGGTAGCCCTAGCCTTAGCCTAGGGGAGCCCGAGCCTAAAGCCTAGGGGTGCCCTAGCCTGAAGGCTAAGGGACCCCTTGCCTTAGCCTAGGGGAGCCCAAGTCTAAAGCCTCAGGGTGCCATAGCCTGAAGGCTAGGGGAGCCCTAGCCTTAGCCTAGGGCACCCTAAAGCCTCGGGGTGCCCTAGTCTGAAGGCTAGGGGACCCCTCGCCTTAGCCTAGGGGAACCCGAGCCTAAAGCCTAGGGATGCCCTAGCCTGAAGGCTAGGGGAGCCCTACCCTTAGCCTAGGGGAGCCTAAAGCCTCGGGGTGCCTTAGCCTGAAGGCTAGGGGAGCCCAAGCCATACCCTAGGGGAGCCCGGGCCTAAAGCCTAGGGCTGGCCTAGCCTGAAGGCTAGGGGAGCCCTAGCCTTAGCCTAGGGGAGCCTAAAGCCTCAGGTTGCCCTAGCCTGAAGGCTAGGGGAGCCCTAGCCGTAGCCTAGGGGAGCCCGAGCCTAAAGCCTAGGGGTGCCCTAGCCTGAAGGCTAGGGGATCCCTAGCCTTAGCCTAGGGGAGCCTAAAGCCTCGGGGTGCCCTAGCCTGAAGGCTAGGGGAGCCCTAGCCTTAGCTTAGGGGAGCCAGAGCCTAAAGCCTAGGGGTGCCCTAGCCTGAAGGCTAGGGGAGCCCTAGCATTAGCCTAGGGGATCCTACAGCCTAGGGGTGCCCTAGCCTGAAGCTAGGGGAGCCCGAGCCTTAGCCTAGGGGAGCCCGAGCCTAAAGCCTAGGGGTGCCCTAGCCTGAAGGCTAGGGGAGCCCGAGCCTTAGCCTAGGGGAGCCTGAGCCTAAAGCCTAGGGGTGCCCTAGCCTGAAGGCTAGGGGAGCCCGAGCCTTAGCCTAGGGGAGCCCGAACCTAAAGCCTAGGGGTGCCATAGCCTGAATGCTAGGGGAGCCCGAGCCTTAGCCTAGGGGAGCCCGAGCCTAAAGCCTATGGGTGCCCTAACCTGAAGGCTAGGGGAGACCGAGCCTAAAGCCTAGGGATGCCCTAGCCTGAAGGCTAGGGGAGCCCGAGCCTTAGCCTAGGGGTGCCCGAGCCTAAAGCATAGGGGTGCTCTTGCCTGAAGGCTAGGGGAGCCCGAGCCTTAGCCTAGGGGAGCCCGAGCCTAAAGCCTAGGGGAGCCCTAGCCTGAAGGCTAGGGGAGCCCGAGCCTTAGCCTAGGGGAGCCCGAGCCTAAAGCCTAGGGGTGCCCTAGCCTGAAGGCTAGGGGAACCCTAGCCTTAGCCTAGGGGAACCCGAGCCTAAAGCTTAGGGGTGCCCTAGCCTGAAGGCTAGGGGACCCCTAGCCTTAGCCTAGGGGAACCCGAGCCTAAAGCCTAGGGTAGCCCTAGCCTTAGCCTAGGGGAGCCCGAGCCTAAAGCCTAGGGGTGCCCTGGCCTGAAGACTAGGGGAGCCCTAGCCTTAGCCTAGGGGAGCCTAAAGCCTAGGGGTGCCCTAGCCTGAAGGCTAGGGGAGCCCTAGCCTTAGCCTAGGGGAGCCCGAGCCTAAAGCCTAGGGGTGCCCAAGCCTGAAGGCTAGGGGAGCCCTAGCCTTAACCTAGGGCAGCCTAAAGCCTAGGCGTGCCCAAGCCAGAAGGCTAGGGGAGCCCTAGCCTTAGCCTAGGGGAGCCTAATGCCTAGGGGTTGCCTAACCTGAAGGCTAGGTGAGCCCTAGCCTTAGCTTAGGGGAGCCCGAGCCTAAAGCCTAGGGGTGCCCTAGCCTGAAGGCTACGGGAGCCCTAGCATTAGCCTTGGGGAGCCTAAATCCTAGGGGTGCCCTAGCCAGAAGGCTAGGGAGCCCTAGCCTTAGCCTAGGGGAGCCCAAGCCTAAAGCCTAGGGGTGCCCTAGTCTGAATGCTAGGGGAGCCCTAGCCTTAGTCAAGGGGAGCCTAAAGCCTCGGGGTGCCCTAGCCTGAAGGCTAGGGGAGCCCTAGACTTAGCCTAGGGGAGCCCGAGCCTAAAGCCTAGGGGTGCCCTAGCCTCAAGTCTATGGGAGCCCTAGCCTTAGCCTAGGGGAGCCTAAAGCTTCGTGGTGCACTAGCCTTAAGGTTAGGGGAGCCCTAGCCTTAGCCTAGGGGAGCCCGAGCCTAAAGCCTAGGGGTGGCCTAGCCTGAAGGCTAGGAGAGTCCTAGCCTTAGCCTAGGGGAGCCTAAATCCTCTGGGTGCGCTAGCCTGAAGGCTAGGGGAGCCCTAGCCTTAGCCTAGGGGAGCCCTAGCATTAGCCTAGTGGAGCCCGAGCCTAAAGCCTAGGGGTGCCCTAGCCTGAAGGCTAGGGGAGCCCTAGCCTTAGCCTAGGGGAGCCTAAAGCCTCGGGGTGCCCTAGCCTGAAGGCTAGGGTAGCCCTAGCCTTAGCCTAGGGGAGCCCGAGCCTGAAGCCTAGGGTTGCCCTAGCCTGAAGGCTAGGGTAGCCCTAGCCTTAGCCTAGGGGAGCCCGAGCCTAAAGCCTAGGGGTGCCCTAGCCTGAAGGCTAGGGGAGCCCTACCCTTAGCCTAGGGGAGCCCGAGTCTAAGGCCTCGGAGTGCCCTAGCCTGAAGGCTAGGGGAGCCCTAGCCTTAGCCTAGGGCAGCCTAAAGCCTCGGGGTGCCCTAGCCTGAAGGCTAGGGGACCCCTAGCCTTAGCCTAGGGGAACCCGAGGCTAAAGCCTAGGGGTGCCCTAGCCTGAAGGCTAGTGGAGCCCAAGCCTTATCCTAGGGGAGCCTAAAGCCTCGGGGTGCGCTAGCCTGAAGGCTAGGGGAGCCCTAGCCTTAGTTTTGGGGAGCCCGAGCCTAAAGCCTATGGGTGCCCTAGCCTGAAGGCTAGGGGAGCCCTAGCCTTAGCCTAGGGGAGCCTAAAGCCTCGGGGTGCCCTAGCCTGAAGGCTAGGGGAGCCCTAGCCTTAGCCTAGGGGAGCCCGAGCCTAAAGCCTAGGGGTGCCCTAGCCTGAAGGCTAGTGGAGCCCTAGCCTTAGCCTTGGGGAGCCTAATGCCTAGTGGTGCCCTAGCCTGAAGGCTAGGGGAGCCCTAGCCTTAGCCTAGGGGAGCCTAAAGCCTAGGGGTGCCCTAGCCTGAAGGCTAGGGTAGCCCTAGCCTTAGCCTAGGGGAGCCCGAGCCTAAAGCCTAGGCCTGCCCTAGCCTGAAGGCTATGGGAGCCCTAGCCTTAGCTTAGGGGAGCCTAAAGCCTAGGGGTGCCCTAGCCAGAAGGCTAGGGGAGCCCTAGCCTTTGCCTAGGGGAGCCCAGGCCTAAAGCCGCGGGGTGCCCTAGCCTGAAGGCTAGGGGAGCCCTAGCCTTAGCCTAGGGAAGCCCGAGCCTAAAGCCTAGGGGTGCCCTAGCCTGAAGGCTATGGGAGCCCTAGCCTTAGCCTAGGGGAGCCTAAATCCTCGGGGTGTGCTAGCCTGAAGGCTAGGGGAGCCCTAGCCTTAGCCTAGGGGAGCCCTAGCCTTAGCCTAGGGGAGCCCGAGCCTAAAGCCTAGGGGTGCCCTAGCCTGAAAGCTAGGGGAGCCCTAGCTTTAGCCTAGGGGTGCCTAAAGCCTCGGGGTTCCCTAGCCTGAAGGCTAGGGTAGCCCTAGCCATAGCCTAGGGGATCCCGAGCCTAAAGCCTAGGGGTGCCCTAGCCAGAAGGCTAGGGTAGCCCTAGCCTTAGCCTAGGGGAGCCCGAGCCTAAAGCCTAGGGGTGCCCTAGCCTGAAGGCTAGGGGACCCCTAGCCTTAGCCTAGGGGAGCCTAAAACCTAGGATTGCCCTAGCCTGAAGGCTAGGGGAGCCCTAGCCTTAGCCTAGGGGAGCCCGAGCCTAAAGCCTAGGGGCGCCCTAGCCTGAAGGCTAGGGGAGTCCTAGCCTTAGCCTAGGGGAGCCTAAAGCCTAGGGGTTCCCTAGCCTGAAGGCTAGGGGAGCCCTAGCCTTAGCCTAGGGGAGCCTAAAGCCTAGGGGTGCCCTAGCCTGAAGGCTAGGGGAGCCCTAGCCTTAGCCTAGGGGAGCCCGAGCCTAAAGCCTAGGGGTGCCGTAGCCTGAAGGCTAGGGGAGCCCTAGCCTTAGCCCAGGGGAGCCTAAAGCCTAGGGGTTCCCTAGCCTGAAGGCTAGGGGAGCCCTAGCCTTAGCCTAGGGGAGCCCGAGCCTAAAGCTTAGGGGTGCCCTAGCCTGAAGGCTACGGGAGCCCTAGCCTTAGCCTAGGGGAGCCTAAATCCTAGGGGTGCCCTAGCCAGAAGGCTAGGGGAGCCCTAGCCTTAGCCTAGGGGAGCCCAACCCTAAAGCCTAGGGGTGCCCTAGCCTGAATGCTAGGGGAGCCCTAGCCTTAGCCTAGGGGAGCCCGAGCCTAAAGCCTAGGGGTGCCCTAGCCTGAAGTCTATGGGAGCCCTAGCCTTAGCCTAGGGGAGCCTAAAGCCTAGGGGTGCCCTAGCCTGAAGGCTATGGGAGCCCTAGCCTTAGCCTAGGGGAGCCTAAAGCCTCGGGGTGCCCTAGCCTGAAGGCTAGGGGAGCCCTAGCCTTAGCCTAGGGGAGCCTAAAGCCTAGGGGTGACCTAGTATGAAGGCTAGGGGAGCCCTAGCCTTAGCCTATGTGAGCCTAAATCCTCGGGTTGCGCTAGCCTGAAGGCTAGGGGAGCACTAGCCTTAGCCTAGGGGAGCCCTAGCCTTAGCCTAGGGGAGCCCGAGCCTAAAGCCTAGGGGTGCCCTAGCCTGAAAGCTAGGGGAGCCCTAGCCTTAGCCTAGGGGAGCCTAAAGCCTAGGGGTGACCTAGTCTGAAGGCTAGGGGAGCCCTAGCCTTAGCCTATGTGAGCCTAAATCCTCGGGTTGCGCTAGCCTGAAGGCTAGGGGAGCCCTAGCCTTAGCCTAGGGGAGCCCTAGCCTTAGCCTAGGGGAGCCCGAGCCTAAAGCCTAGGGGTGCCCTAGCCTGAAAGCTAGGGGAGCCCTAGCCTTAGCCTAGGGGAGCCTAAAGCCTCGGGATGCCCTAGCCTGATGCTAGGGTAGCCCTAGTCATAGCCTAGGGGATCCCGAGCCTAAAGCCTAGGGGTGCCCTAGACTGAAGGCTAGGGTAGCCCTAGCCTTAGCCTAGGGGAGCCCGAGCCTAAAGCCTAGGGGTGCCCTAGCCTGAAGGCTAAGGGACCCCTTGCCTTAGCCTAGGGGAGCCCAAGTCTAAAGCCTCAGGGTGCCATAGCCTGAAGGCTAGGGGAGCCCTAGCCTTAGCCTAGGGCACCCTAAAGCCTCGGGGTGCCCTAGTCTGAAGGCTAGGGGACCCCTCGCCTTAGCCTAGGGGAACCCGAGCCTAAAGCCTAGGGATGCCCTAGCCTGAAGGCTAGGGGAGCCCTACCCTTAGCCTAGGGGAGCCTAAAGCCTCGGGGTGCCTTAGCCTGAAGGCTAGGGGAGCCCAAGCCATACCCTAGGGGAGCCCGGGCCTAAAGCCTAGGGCTGGCCTAGCCTGAAGGCTGGGGGAGCCCTAGCCTTAGCCTAGGGGAGCCTAAAGCCTCAGGTTGCCCTAGCCTGAAGGCTAGGGGAGCCCTAGCCGTAGCCTAGGGGAGCCCGAGCCTAAAGCCTAGGGGTGCCCTAGCCTGAAGGCTAGGGGATCCCTAGCCTTAGCCTAGGGGAGCCTAAAGCCTCGGGGTGCCCTAGCCTGAAGGCTAGGGGAGCCCTAGCCTTAGCTTAGGGGAGCCAGAGCCTAAAGCCTAGGGGTGCCCTAGCCTGAAGGCTAGGGGAGCCCTAGCATTAGCCTAGGGGATCCTAAAGCCTAGGGGTGCCCTAGCCTGAAGCTAGGGGAGCCCGAGCCTTAGCCTAGGGGAGCCCGAGCCTAAAGCCTAGGGGTGCCCTAGCCTGAAGGCTAGGGGAGCCCGAGCCTTAGCCTAGGGGAGCCTGAGCCTAAAGCCTAGGGGTGCCCTAGCCTGAAGGCTAGGGGAGCCCGAGCCTTAGCCTAGGGGAGCCCGAACCTAAAGCCTAGGGGTGCCCTAGCCAGAAGGCTAGGGGAGCCCTAGCCTTTGCCTAGGGGAGCCCAGGCCTAAAGCCGCGGGGTGCCCTAGCCTGAAGGCTAGGGGAGCCCTAGCCTTAGCCTAGGGAAGCCCGAGCCTAAAGCCTAGGGGTGCCCTAGCCTGAAGGCTATGGGAGCCCTAGCCTTAGCCTAGGGGAGCCTAAATCCTCGGGGTGTGCTAGCCTGAAGGCTAGGGGAGCCCTAGCCTTAGCCTAGGGGAGCCCTAGCCTTAGCCTAGGGGAGCCCGAGCCTAAAGCCTAGGGGTGCCCTAGCCTGAAAGCTAGGGGAGCCCTAGCTTTAGCCTAGGGGTGCCTAAAGCCTCGGGGTTCCCTAGCCTGAAGGCTAGGGTAGCCCTAGCCATAGCCTAGGGGATCCCGAGCCTAAAGCCTAGGGGTGCCCTAGCCAGAAGGCTAGGGTAGCCCTAGCCTTAGCCTAGGGGAGCCCGAGCCTAAAGCCTAGGGGTGCCCTAGCCTGAAGGCTAGGGGACCCCTAGCCTTAGCCTAGGGGAGCCTAAAACCTAGGATTGCCCTAGCCTGAAGGCTAGGGGAGCCCTAGCCTTAGCCTAGGGGAGCCCGAGCCTAAAGCCTAGGGGCGCCCTAGCCTGAAGGCTAGGGGAGTCCTAGCCTTAGCCTAGGGGAGCCTAAAGCCTAGGGGTTCCCTAGCCTGAAGGCTAGGGGAGCCCTAGCCTTAGCCTAGGGGAGCCTAAAGCCTAGGGGTGCCCTAGCCTGAAGGCTAGGGGAGCCCTAGCCTTAGCCTAGGGGAGCCCGAGCCTAAAGCCTAGGGGTGCCGTAGCCTGAAGGCTAGGGGAGCCCTAGCCTTAGCCCAGGGGAGCCTAAAGCCTAGGGGTTCCCTAGCCTGAAGGCTAGGGGAGCCCTAGCCTTAGCCTAGGGGAGCCCGAGCCTAAAGCTTAGGGGTGCCCTAGCCTGAAGGCTACGGGAGCCCTAGCCTTAGCCTAGGGGAGCCTAAATCCTAGGGGTGCCCTAGCCAGAAGGCTAGGGGAGCCCTAGCCTTAGCCTAGGGGAGCCCAACCCTAAAGCCTAGGGGTGCCCTAGCCTGAATGCTAGGGGAGCCCTAGCCTTAGCCTAGGGGAGCCCGAGCCTAAAGCCTAGGGGTGCCCTAGCCTGAAGTCTATGGGAGCCCTAGCCTTAGCCTAGGGGAGCCTAAAGCCTAGGGGTGCCCTAGCCTGAAGGCTATGGGAGCCCTAGCCTTAGCCTAGGGGAGCCTAAAGCCTCGGGGTGCCCTAGCCTGAAGGCTAGGGGAGCCCTAGCCTTAGCCTAGGGGAGCCTAAAGCCTAGGGGTGACCTAGTATGAAGGCTAGGGGAGCCCTAGCCTTAGCCTATGTGAGCCTAAATCCTCGGGTTGCGCTAGCCTGAAGGCTAGGGGAGCACTAGCCTTAGCCTAGGGGAGCCCTAGCCTTAGCCTAGGGGAGCCCGAGCCTAAAGCCTAGGGGTGCCCTAGCCTGAAAGCTAGGGGAGCCCTAGCCTTAGCCTAGGGGAGCCTAAAGCCTAGGGGTGACCTAGTCTGAAGGCTAGGGGAGCCCTAGCCTTAGCCTATGTGAGCCTAAATCCTCGGGTTGCGCTAGCCTGAAGGCTAGGGGAGCCCTAGCCTTAGCCTAGGGGAGCCCTAGCCTTAGCCTAGGGGAGCCCGAGCCTAAAGCCTAGGGGTGCCCTAGCCTGAAAGCTAGGGGAGCCCTAGCCTTAGCCTAGGGGAGCCTAAAGCCTCGGGATGCCCTAGCCTGATGCTAGGGTAGCCCTAGTCATAGCCTAGGGGATCCCGAGCCTAAAGCCTAGGGGTGCCCTAGACTGAAGGCTAGGGTAGCCCTAGCCTTAGCCTAGGGGAGCCCGAGCCTAAAGCCTAGGGGTGCCCTAGCCTGAAGGCTAAGGGACCCCTTGCCTTAGCCTAGGGGAGCCCAAGTCTAAAGCCTCAGGGTGCCATAGCCTGAAGGCTAGGGGAGCCCTAGCCTTAGCCTAGGGCACCCTAAAGCCTCGGGGTGCCCTAGTCTGAAGGCTAGGGGACCCCTCGCCTTAGCCTAGGGGAACCCGAGCCTAAAGCCTAGGGATGCCCTAGCCTGAAGGCTAGGGGAGCCCTACCCTTAGCCTAGGGGAGCCTAAAGCCTCGGGGTGCCTTAGCCTGAAGGCTAGGGGAGCCCAAGCCATACCCTAGGGGAGCCCGGGCCTAAAGCCTAGGGCTGGCCTAGCCTGAAGGCTAGGGGAGCCCTAGCCTTAGCCTAGGGGAGCCTAAAGCCTCAGGTTGCCCTAGCCTGAAGGCTAGGGGAGCCCTAGCCGTAGCCTAGGGGAGCCCGAGCCTAAAGCCTAGGGGTGCCCTAGCCTGAAGGCTAGGGGATCCCTAGCCTTAGCCTAGGGGAGCCTAAAGCCTCGGGGTGCCCTAGCCTGAAGGCTAGGGGAGCCCTAGCCTTAGCTTAGGGGAGCCAGAGCCTAAAGCCTAGGGGTGCCCTAGCCTGAAGGCTAGGGGAGCCCTAGCATTAGCCTAGGGGATCCTAAAGCCTAGGGGTGCCCTAGCCTGAAGCTAGGGGAGCCCGAGCCTTAGCCTAGGGGAGCCCGAGCCTAAAGCCTAGGGGTGCCCTAGCCTGAAGGCTAGGGGAGCCCGAGCCTTAGCCTAGGGGAGCCCGAACCTAAAGCCTAGGGGTGCCATAGCCTGAATGCTAGGGGAGCCCGAGCCTTAGCCTAGGGGAGCCCGAGCCTAAAGCCTATGGGTGCCCTAACCTGAAGGCTAGGGGAGACCGAGCCTAAAGCCTAGGGATGCCCTAGCCTGAAGGCTAGGGGAGCCCGAGCCTTAGCCTAGGGGTGCCCGAGCCTAAAGCATAGGGGTGCTCTTGCCTGAAGGCTAGGGGAGCCCGAGCCTTAGCCTAGGGGAGCCCGAGCCTAAAGCCTAGGGGAGCCCTAGCCTGAAGGCTAGGGGAGCCCGAGCCTTAGCCTAGGGGAGCCCGAGCCTAAAGCCTAGGGGTGCCCTAGCCTGAAGGCTAGGGGAACCCTAGCCTTAGCCTAGGGGAACCCGAGCCTAAAGCCTAGGGGTGCCCTAGCCTGAAGGCTAGGGGACCCCTAGCCTTAGCCTAGGGGAACCCGAGCCTAAAGCCTAGGGTAGCCCTAGCCTTAGCCTAGGGGAGCCCGAGCCTAAAGCCTAGGGGTGCCCTGGCCTGAAGACTAGGGGAGCCCTAGCCTTAGCCTAGGGGAGCCTAAAGCCTAGGGGTGCCCTAGCCTGAAGGCTAGGGGAGCCCTAGCCTTAGCCTAGGGGAGCCCGAGCCTAAAGCCTAGGGGTGCCCAAGCCTGAAGGCTAGGGGAGCCCTAGCCTTAACCTAGGGCAGCCTAAAGCCTAGGCGTGCCCAAGCCAGAAGGCTAGGGGAGCCCTAGCCTTAGCCTAGGGGAGCCTAATGCCTAGGGGTTGCCTAACCTGAAGGCTAGGTGAGCCCTAGCCTTAGCTTAGGGGAGCCCGAGCCTAAAGCCTAGGGGTGCCCTAGCCTGAAGGCTACGGGAGCCCTAGCATTAGCCTTGGGGAGCCTAAATCCTAGGGGTGCCCTAGCCAGAAGGCTAGGGAGCCCTAGCCTTAGCCTAGGGGAGCCCAAGCCTAAAGCCTAGGGGTGCCCTAGTCTGAATGCTAGGGGAGCCCTAGCCTTAGTCAAGGGGAGCCTAAAGCCTCGGGGTGCCCTAGCCTGAAGGCTAGGGGAGCCCTAGACTTAGCCTAGGGGAGCCCGAGCCTAAAGCCTAGGGGTGCCCTAGCCTCAAGTCTATGGGAGCCCTAGCCTTAGCCTAGGGGAGCCTAAAGCTTCGTGGTGCACTAGCCTTAAGGTTAGGGGAGCCCTAGCCTTAGCCTAGGGGAGCCCGAGCCTAAAGCCTAGGGGTGCCCTAGCCTGAAGGCTAGGAGAGTCCTAGCCTTAGCCTAGGGGAGCCTAAATCCTCTGGGTGCGCTAGCCTGAAGGCTAGGGGAGCCCTAGCCTTAGCCTAGGGGAGCCCTAGCATTAGCCTAGTGGAGCCCGAGCCTAAAGCCTAGGGGTGCCCTAGCCTGAAGGCTAGGGGAGCCCTAGCCTTAGCCTAGGGGAGCCTAAAGCCTCGGGGTGCCCTAGCCTGAAGGCTAGGGTAGCCCTAGCCTTAGCCTAGGGGAGCCCGAGCCTGAAGCCTAGGGTTGCCCTAGCCTGAAGGCTAGGGTAGCCCTAGCCTTAGCCTAGGGGAGCCCGAGCCTAAAGCCTAGGGGTGCCCTAGCCTGAAGGCTAGGGGAGCCCTACCCTTAGCCTAGGGGAGCCCGAGTCTAAGGCCTCGGAGTGCCCTAGCCTGAAGGCTAGGGGAGCCCTAGCCTTAGCCTAGGGCAGCCTAAAGCCTCGGGGTGCCCTAGCCTGAAGGCTAGGGGACCCCTAGCCTTAGCCTAGGGGAACCCGAGGCTAAAGCCTAGGGGTGCCCTAGCCTGAAGGCTAGTGGAGCCCAAGCCTTATCCTAGGGGAGCCTAAAGCCTCGGGGTGCGCTAGCCTGAAGGCTAGGGGAGCCCTAGCCTTAGTTTTGGGGAGCCCGAGCCTAAAGCCTATGGGTGCCCTAGCCTGAAGGCTAGGGGAGCCCTAGCCTTAGCCTAGGGGAGCCTAAAGCCTCGGGGTGCCCTAGCCTGAAGGCTAGGGGAGCCCTAGCCTTAGCCTAGGGGAGCCCGAGCCTAAAGCCTAGGGGTGCCCTAGCCTGAAGGCTAGTGGAGCCCTAGCCTTAGCCTTGGGGAGCCTAATGCCTAGTGGTGCCCTAGCCTGAAGGCTAGGGGAGCCCTAGCCTTAGCCTAGGGGAGCCTAAAGCCTAGGGGTGCCCTAGCCTGAAGGCTAGGGTAGCCCTAGCCTTAGCCTAGGGGAGCCCGAGCCTAAAGCCTAGGCCTGCCCTAGCCTGAAGGCTATGGGAGCCCTAGCCTTAGCTTAGGGGAGCCTAAAGCCTAGGGGTGCCCTAGCCAGAAGGCTAGGGGAGCCCTAGCCTTTGCCTAGGGGAGCCCAGGCCTAAAGCCGCGGGGTGCCCTAGCCTGAAGGCTAGGGGAGCCCTAGCCTTAGCCTAGGGAAGCCCGAGCCTAAAGCCTAGGGGTGCCCTAGCCTGAAGGCTATGGGAGCCCTAGCCTTAGCCTAGGGGAGCCTAAATCCTCGGGGTGTGCTAGCCTGAAGGCTAGGGGAGCCCTAGCCTTAGCCTAGGGGAGCCCTAGCCTTAGCCTAGGGGAGCCCGAGCCTAAAGCCTAGGGGTGCCCTAGCCTGAAAGCTAGGGGAGCCCTAGCTTTAGCCTAGGGGTGCCTAAAGCCTCGGGGTTCCCTAGCCTGAAGGCTAGGGTAGCCCTAGCCATAGCCTAGGGGATCCCGAGCCTAAAGCCTAGGGGTGCCCTAGCCAGAAGGCTAGGGTAGCCCTAGCCTTAGCCTAGGGGAGCCCGAGCCTAAAGCCTAGGGGTGCCCTAGCCTGAAGGCTAGGGGACCCCTAGCCTTAGCCTAGGGGAGCCCGAGTCTAAAGCCTCGGGGTGCCCTAGCCTGAAGGCTTGGGAAGCCCTAGCCTTAGCCTAGGGCAGCCTAAAGCCTCGGGGTGCCCTAGCCTGAAGCCTAGGGGAGCCCTAGCCTTAGCGTAGGGGAGCCTAAAGCCTCGGAGTGCCTTAGCCTGAAGGCTAGGGGAGCCCAAGTCGTACCCTAGGGGAACCCGAGCCTAAAGCCTAGGGGTGGCCTAGCCTGAAGGCTAGGGGAGCCCTAGCCTTAGCCTAGGGGACTCTAAAGCCTCCGGGTGCCCTAGCCTGAAGGCTAGGGGAGCCCTAGCCTTAGCTTAGGGGAGCCAGAGACTAAAGCCTAGGGGTGCCCTAGCCTGAAGGCTAGGGGATCCCTAGCCTTAGCCTAGGGGACTCTAAAGCCTCCGGGTGCCCTAGCCTGAAGGCTAGGGGAGCCCTAGCCTTAGCTTAGGGGAGCCAGAGCCTAAAGCCTAGGGGTGCCCTAGCCTGAAGGCTAGGGGAGCCCTAGCCTTAGCCTAGGGGATCCTAAAGCCTACAGGTGCCCTAGCCTGAAGGCTAGGGGAGCCCTAGCCTTAGCCTAGGGGAGCCTAAAGCCTAGGGTTGCCCTAGCCTGAAGCTAGGGGAGCCCGAGCCTTAGCCTAGGGGAGCCCGAGCCTAAAGCCTAGGGGTGCCCTAGCCTGAAGGCTAGGGGAGCCCGAGCCTTAGCCTAGGGGAGCCTGAGCCTAAAGCCTAGGGGTGCCCTCCTGAAGGCTAGGGGAGCCCGAGCCTTAGCCTAGGGGACCCCGAGTCTAAAGCCTAGGGTGCCATAGCCTGAATGCTAGGGGAGCCTGAGCCTTAGCCTAGGGGAGCCCGAGCCTAAAGCCTAGGGGTGCCCTAACCTGAAGGCTAGGGGAGCCCGATTCTTAGCCTAGGGGAGCCCGAGCCTAAAGCCTAGGGGTGCCCTAGCCTGAAGGCTAGGGGAGCCCTAGCCTTAGCCTAGGGGATCCTAAAGCCTCGGGGTGCCCTAGCCTGAAGGCTAGGGGAGCCCTAGCCGTACCCTAGGGGAGCCAGAGCCTAAAGCCTAGGGGTGGACTAGCCTGAAGGCTAGGGGAGCCCTAGCCTTAGCCTAGGGGAGCCTAAAGCCTCGGGGTGCCCTAGCCTGAAGGCTAGGGGATCCCTAGCCTTAGCTTAGGGGAGCCAGAGCCTAAAGCCTAGGGGTTCCCTAGCCTGAAAGCTAGGGGAGCCCTAGCCTTAGCCTAGGGGAGCCTAAAGCCTCGGGGTGCCCTAGCCTGAAGGCTAGGGTAGCCCTAGCCATAGCCTAGGGGATCCCGAGCCTAAAGCCTAGGGGTGCCCTAGCCTGAAGGCTAGGGTAGCCCTAGCCTTAGCCTAGGGGAGCCCGAGCCTAAAGCCTAGGGATGCCCTAGCCTGAAGGCTAGGGGACCCCTAGCCTTAGCCTAGGGGAGCCCGAGTCTAAAGCCTCGGGGTGCCCTAGCCTGAAGGCTAGGGGAGCCCTAGCCTTAGCCTAGGGCAGCCTAAAGACTCAGGGTGCCCTAGCCTGAAGGCTCGGGGACCCCTAGCCTTAGCCTAGGGGAACCCGAGCCTAAAGCCTAGGGATGCCCTAGCCTGAAGGCTAGGGGAGCCCTAGCCTTAGCCTAGGGGAGCCTAAAGCCTCGGGGTGCCTTAGCCTGAAGGCTAGGGGAGCCCAAGCCGTACCCTAGGGGAGCCTAAAGCCTCGGAGTGCCTTAGCCTGAAGGCTAGGGGAGCCCAAGCCGTACCCTAGGGGAACCCGAGCCTAAAGCCTAGGGGTGGCCTAGCCTGAAGGCTAGGGGAGCCCTAGCCTTAGCCTAGGGGAGCCTAAAGCCTCAGGTTGCCCTAGCCTGAAAGCTAGGGGAGCCCTAGCCGTAGCCTTGGGGAGCCCGAGCCTAAAGCCTAGGGGTGCCCTAGCCTGAAGGCTAGGGGATCC
The DNA here is from genome assembly GCF_050624435.1 of Tenrec ecaudatus. Classification (NCBI taxonomy): domain Eukaryota; kingdom Metazoa; phylum Chordata; class Mammalia; order Afrosoricida; family Tenrecidae; genus Tenrec; species Tenrec ecaudatus. Next base: position 379,050 of record NW_027458077.1, read on the forward strand.
CTAGCCTTAGCCTAGGGGACTCTAAAGCCTCCGGGTGCCCTAGCCTGAAGGCTAGGGGAGCCCTAGCCTTAGCTTAGGGGAGCCAGAGCCTAAAGCCTAGGGGTGCCCTAGCCTGAAGGCTAGGGGAGCCCTAGCCTTAGCCTAGGGGATCCTAAAGCCTACAGGTGCCCTAGCCTGAAGGCTAGGGGAGCCCTAGCCTTAGCCTAGGGGAGCCTAAAGCCTAGGGTTGCCCTAGCCTGAAGCTAGGGGAGCCCGAGCCTTAGCCTAGGGGAGCCTGAGCCTAAAGCCTAGGGGTGCCCTCCTGAAGGCTAGGGGAGCCCGAGCCTTAGCCTAGGGGACCCCGAGCCTAAAGCCTAGGGGTGCCATAGCCTGAATGCTAGGGGAGCCTGAGCCTTAGCCTAGGGGAGCCCGAGCCTAAAGCCTAGGGGTGCCCTAACCTGAAGGCTAGGGGAGCCCGATTCTTAGCCTAGGGGAGCCCGAGCCTAAAGCCTAGGGGTGCCCTAGCCTGAAGGCTAGGGGAGCCCTAGCCTTAGCCTAGGGGAGCCTAAAGCCTCGGGGTGCCCTAGCCTGAAGGCTAGGGGAGCCCTAGCCGTACCCTAGGGGAGCCAGAGCCTAAAGCCTAGGGGTGGACTAGCCTGAAGGCTAGGGGAGCCCTAGCCTTAGCCTAGGGGAGCCTAAAGCCTCGGGGTGCCCTAGCCTGAAGGCTAGGGGAGCCCTAGCCTTAGCTTAGGGGAGCCAGAGCCTAAAGCCTAGGGGTTCCCTAGCCTGAAAGCTAGGGGAGCCCTAGCCTTAGCCTAGGGGAGCCTAAAGCCTCGGGGTGCCCTAGCCTGAAGGCTAGGGTAGCCCTAGCCATAGCCTAGGGGATACCGAGCCTAAAGCCTAGGGGTGCCCTAGCCTGAAGGCTAGGGTAGCCCTAGCCTTAGCCTAGGGGAGCCCGAGCCTAAAGCCTAGGGGTGCCCTAGCCTGAAGGCTAGGGGACCCCTAGCCTTAGCCTAGGGGAGCCCGAGTCTAAAGCCTCGGGGTGCCCTAGCCTGAAGGCTAGTGGAGCCCTAGCCTTAGCCTAGGGCAGCCTAAAGACTCAGGGTGCCCTAGCCTGAAGGCTCGGGGACCCCTAGCCTTAGCCTAGGGGAACCCGAGCCTAAAGCCTAGGGATGCCCTAGCCTGAAGGCTAGGGGAGCCCTAGCCTTAGCCTAGGGGAGCCTGAAGCCTCGGGGTGCCTTAGCCTGAAGGCTAGGGGAGCCCAAGCCGTACCCTAGGGGAGCCCGAGCCTAAAGCCTAGGGGTGGCCTAGCCTGAAGGCTAGGGGAGCCCTAGCCTTAGCCTAGGGGAGCCTAAAGCCTCAGGTTGCCCTAGCCTGAAGGCTAGGGGAGCCCTAGCCGTAGCCTAGGGGAGCCCGAGCCTAAAGCCTAGGGGTGCCCTAGCCTGAAGGCTAGGGGATCCCTACCCTTAGCCTAGGGGAGCCTAAAGCCTCGGGGTGCCCTAGCCTGAAGGCTAGGGGAGCCCTAGCCTTAGCCTAGGGGAGCCTAAAGCCTAGGGTTGCCCTAGCCTGAAGCTAGGGGAGCCCGAGCCTTAGCCTAGGGGAGCCCGAGCCTAAAGCCTAGGGGTGCCCTAGCCTGAAGGCTAGGGGAGCCCGAGCCTTAGCCTAGGGGAGCCTGAGCCTAAAGCCTAGGGGTGCCCTAGCCTGAAGGCTAGGGGAGCCCGAGCCTTAGCCTAGGGGAGCCCGAGCCTAAAGCCTAGGGGTGCCATAGCCTGAATGCTAGGGGAGCCCGAGCCTTAGCCTAGGGGAGCCCAAGCCTAAAGCCTAGGGGTGCCCTAACCTGAAGGCTAGGGGAGACCGAGCCTTAGCCTAGGGAGCCCGAGCCTAAAGCCTAGGGGTGCCCTAGCCTGAAGGCTAGGGGAGCCCGAGCCTTAGCCTAGGGGAGCCCGAGCCTAAAGCCTAGGGGTGCCCTAGCCTGAAGGCTAGGGGAGCCCGAACCTTAGCCTAGGGGAGCCCGAGCCTAAAGCATAGGGGTGCTCTTGCCTGAAGGCTAGGGGAGCCCGAGCCTTAGCCTAGGGGAGCCCGAGCCTAAAGCCTAGGGGTGCCCTAGCCTGAAGGCTAGGGGAGCCCGAGCCTTAGCCTAGGGGAGCCCGAGCCTAAAGCCTAGGGGTGCCCTAGCCTGAAGGCTAGGGGACCCCTAGCCTTAGCCTAGGGGAACCCGAGCCTAAAGCCTAGGGGTGCCCTAGCCTGAAGGCGAGGGGACCCCTAGCCTTAGCCTAGGGGAACCCGAGCCTAAAGCCTAGGGGAGCCCTAGCCTTAGCCTAGGGGAGCCTAAAACCTAGGGTTGCCCTAGCCTGAAGGCTAGGGGAGCCCTAGCCTTAGCCTAGGGGAGCCCGAGCCTAACGCCTAGGGGTGCCCTAGCCTGAAGGCTAGGGGAGCCCTAGCCTGAAGGCTAGGGGAGCCTAAAGCCTAAGGGTGCCCTAGCCTGAAGGCTAGGGGAGCCCTAGCCTTAGCCTAGGGTAGCCCGAGCCCAAAGCCTAGGGTTGCCCAAGCCTGAAGGCTAGGGGAGCCCTAGCCTTAGCCTAGGGGAGCCTAAAGCCTAGGCGTGCCCTAGCCAGAAGGCTAGGGGAGCCCTAGCCTTAGCCTAGGGGAGCCTAAAGCCTAGGGGTTCCCTAGCCTGAAGGCTAGGGGAGCCCTAGCCTTAGCCTAGGGGAGCCCGAGCCTAACGCCTAGGGGTGCCCTAGCCTGAAGGCTACGGGAGCCCTAGCCTTAGCCTAGGGGAGCCTAAATCCTAGGGGTGCCCTAGCCAGAAGGCTAGGGGAGCCCTAGCCTTAGCCTAGGGGAGCCCAAGCCTTAAGCCTAGGGGTGCCCTAGCCTGAATGCTAGGGGAGCCCTAGCCTTAGCCAATGGGAGCCCGAGCCTAAAGCCTAGGGGTGCCCTAGCCTGAAGGCTAGGGGATCCCTAGCCTTAGCCTAGGAGAGCCTAAAGCCTCGGGGTGCCCTAGCCTGAAGGCTAGGGGAGCCCTAGCCTTAGCCTAGGGGAGCCTAAAGCCTAGGGTTGCCCTAGCCTGAAGCTAGGGGAGCCCGAGCCTTAGCCTAGGGAGCCCGAGCCTAAAGCCTAGGGGTGCCCTAGCCTGAAGGCTAGGGGAGCCCGAGCCTTAGCCTAGGGGAGCCTGAGCCTAAAGCCTAGGGGTGCCCTAGCCTGAAGGCTAGGGGAGCCCGAGCCTTAGCCTACGGGAGCCCGAGCCTAAAGCCTAGGGGTGCCATAGCCTGAATGCTAGGGGAGCCCGAGCCTTAGCCTAGGGGAGCCCGAGCCTAAAGCCTAGGGGTGCCCTAACCTGAAGGCTAGGGGAGACCGAGCCTTAGCCTAGAGGAGCCCGAGCCTAAAGCCTAGGGGTGCCCTAGCCTGAAGGCTAGGGGAGCCCGAGCCTTAGCCTAGGGGAGCCCGAGCCTAAAGCCTAGGGGTGCCCTAGCCTGAAGGCTAGGGGAGCCCGAACCTTAGCCTAGGGGAGCCCAGGCCTAAAGCATAGGGGTGCTCTTGCCTGAAGGCTAGGGGAGCCCGAGCCTTAGCCTAGGGGAGCCCGAGCCTAAAGCCTAGGGGTGCCCTAGCCTGAAGGCTAGGGGAGCCCGAGCCTTAGCCTAGGGGAGCCCGAGCCTAAAGCCTAGGGGTGCCCTAGCCTGAAGGCTAGGGGACCCCTAGCCTTAGCCTAGGGAACCCGAGCCTAAAGCCTAGGGGTGCCCTAGCCTGAAGGCTAGGGGACCCCTAGCCTTAGCCTAGGGGAACCCGAGCCTAAAGCCTAGGGGAGCCCTAGCTTTAGCCTAGGGGAGCCTAAAACCTAGGGTTGCCCTAGCCTGAAGGCTAGGGGAGCCCTAGCCTTAGCCTAGGGGAGCCCGAGCCTAAAGCCTAGGGGTGCCCTAGCCTGAAGGCTAGGGGAGCCCTAGCCTTAGCCTAGGGGAGCCTAAAGCCTAAGGGTGCCCTAGCCTGAATGCTAGGGGAGCCCTAGCCTTAGCCTAGGGGAGCCCGAGCCTAAAGCCTAGGGGTGCCCAAGCCTGAAGGCTAGGGGAGCCCTAGCCTTAGCCTAGCGGAGCCTAAAGCCTAGGCGTGCCCTAGCCAGAAGGCTAGGGGAGCCCTAGACTTAGACTAGGGGAGCCTAAAGCCTAGGGGTTCCCTAGCCTGAAGGCTAGTGGAGCCCTAGCCTTAGCCTAGGGGAGCCCGAGCCTAACGCCTAGGGGTGCCCTAGCCTGAAGGCTACGGGAGCCCTAGCCTTAGCCTAGGGGAGCCTAAATCCTAGGGTGCCCTAGCCAGAAGGCTAGGGGAGCCCTAGCCTTAGCCTAGGGGAGCCCAAGCCTAAAGCCTAGGGGTGCCCTAGCCTGAATGCTAGGGGAGCCCTAGCCTTAGCCAAGGGGAGCCTAAAGCCTCGGGGTGCCCTAGCCTGAAGGCTACGGGAGCCCTAGCCTTAGCCTAGGGGAGCCCGAGCCTAAAGCCTAGGGGTGCCCTAGCCTGAAGGCTAGGGGAGTCCTAGCCTTAGCCTAGGGGAGCCTAAATCCTCGGGGTGCACTAGCCTGAAGGCTAGGGGAGCCCTAGCCTTAGCCTAGGGGAGCCCTAGCATTAGCCTAGGGGAGCCCGAGCCTAAAGCCTAGGGGTGCCCTAGCCTGAAGGCTAGGGGAGCCCTAGCCTTAGCCTAAGGGAGCCTAAAGCCTCGGGGTGCCCTAGCCTGAAGCCTAGGGTAGCCCTAGCCTTAGCCTAGGGGAGCCCGAGCCTAAAGCCTAGGGTTGCCCTAGCCTGAAGGCTAGGGTAGCCCTAGCCTTAGCCTAGGGGAGCCCGAGCCTAAAGCCTAGTGGTGCCCTAGCCTGAAGGCTAGGGGAGCCCTACTCTTAGCCTAGGGGAGCCCGAGTCTAACGCCTCAGAGTGCCCTAACCTGAAGGCTAGGGGAGCCCTAGCCTTAGCCTAGGGCAGCCTAAAGCCTCGGGGTGCCCTAGCCTGAAGGCTAGGGGACCCCTAGCCTTAGCCTAGGGGAACCCAAGGCTAAAGCCTAGGGGTGCCCTAGCCTGAAGGCTAGTGGAGCCCAAGCCTTATCCTAGGGGAGCCTAAATCCTCGGGGTGCGCTAGCCTGAAGGCTAGGGGAGCCCTAGCGTTAGCCTAGGGGAGCCCTAGCCTTAGCCTAGGGGAGCCCGAGCCTAAAGCCTAGGGGTGCCCTAGCCTGAAAGCTAGGGGAGCCCTAGCCTTACCCTGGGGAGCCTAAAGCCTCGGGGTGCCCTAGCCTGAAGGCTAGTGTAGCCCTATCATAGCCTAGGGGATCCCGAGCCTAAAGCCTAGGGGTGCCCTAGCCTGAAGGCTAGGGTAGCCCTAGCCTTAGCCTAGGGGAGCCCGAGCCTAAAGCCTCGGGGTGCCCTAGCCTGAAGGCTAGGGGACCCCTAGCCTTAGCCTAGGGGAGCCCGAGTCTAAAGCCTCGGGGTGCCCTAGCCTGAAGGCTAGGGGAGCCCTAGCCTTAGCCTAGGGCAGCCTAAAGCCTCGGGGTGCCCTAGCCTGAAGGCTAGGGGACCCCTAGCCTTAGCCTAGGGGAACCGGAGCCTAAAGCCTAGGGATGCCCTAGCCTGAAGGCTAGGGGAGCCCTAGCCTTAGCCTAGGGGAGCCTAAAGCCTCGGGGTGCCTTAGCCTGAAGGCTAGGGGAGCCCAAGCCGTACCATAGGGGAGCCGGAGCCTAAAGCCTAGGGGTGGCCTAGCCTGAAGGCTAGGGGAGCCCTAGCCTTATCCTAGGGGAGCCTAAAGCCTCAGGTTGCCCTAGCCTGAAGGCTAGGGGAGCCCTAGCCGTAGCCTTGGGGAGCCCGAGCCTAAAGCCTAGGGGTGCCCTAGCCTGAAGGCTAGGGGATCCCTAGCCTTACCCTAGGGGAGCCTAAAGCCTCGGGGTGCCCTAGCCTGAAGGCTAGGGTAGCCCTAGCCATAGCCTAGGGGATACCGAGCCTAAAGCCTAGGGGTGCCCTAGCCTGAAGGCTAGGGTAGCCCTAGCCTTAGCCTAGGGGAGCCCGAGCCTAAAGCCTAGGGGTGCCCTAGCCTGAAGGCTAGGGGACCCCTAGCCTTAGCCTAGGGGAGCCCGAGTCTAAAGCCTCGGGGTGCCCTAGCCTGAAGGCTAGTGGAGCCCTAGCCTTAGCCTAGGGCAGCCTAAAGACTCAGGGTGCCCTAGCCTGAAGGCTCGGGGACCCCTAGCCTTAGCCTAGGGGAACCCGAGCCTAAAGCCTAGGGATGCCCTAGCCTGAAGGCTAGGGGAGCCCTAGCCTTAGCCTAGGGGAGCCTAAAGCCTCGGGGTGCCTTAGCCTGAAGGCTAGGGGAGCCCAAGCCGTACCCTAGGGGAGCCCGAGCCTAAAGCCTAGGGGTGGCCTAGCCTGAAGGCTAGGGGAGCCCTAGCCTTAGCCTAGGGAAGCCTAAAGCCTCAGGTTGCCCTAGCCTGAAGGCTAGGGGAGCCCTAGCCGTAGCCTAGGGGAGCTCGAGCCTAAAGCCTAGGGGTGCCCTAGCCTGAAGGCTAGGGGATCCCTACCCTTAGCCTAGGGGAGCCTAAAGCCTCGGGGTGCCCTAGCCTGAAGGCTAGGGGAGCCCTAGCCTTAGCCTAGGGGAGCCTAAAGCCTAGGGTTGCCCTAGCCTGAAGCTAGGGGAGCCCGAGCCTTAGCCTAGGGGAGCCCGAGCCTAAAGCCTAGGGGTGCCCTAGCCTGAAGGCTAGGGGAGCCCGAGCCTTAGCCTAGGGGAGCCTGAGCCTAAAGCCTAGGGGTGCCCTAGCCTGAAGGCTAGGGGAGCCCGAGCCTTAGCCTAGGGGAGCCCGAGCCTAAAGCCTAGGGGTGCCATAGCCTGAATGCTAGGGGAGCCCGAGCCTTAGCCTAGGGGAGCCCAAGCCTAAAGCCTAGGGGTGCCCTAACCTGAAGGCTAGGGGAGACCGAGCCTTAGCCTAGGGGAGCCCGAGCCTAAAGCCTAGGGGTGCCCTAGCCTGAAGGCTAGGGGAGCCCGAGCCTTAGCCTAGGGGAGCCCGAGCCTAAAGCCTAGGGGTGCCCTAGCCTGAAGGCTAGGGGAGCCCGAACCTTAGCCTAGGGGAGCCCGAGCCTAAAGCATAGGGGTGCTCTTGCCTGAAGGCTAGGGGAGCCCGAGCCTTAGCCTAGGGGAGCCCGAGCCTAAAGCCTAGGGGTGCCCTAGCCTGAAGGCTAGGGGAGCCTGAGCCTTAGGCTAGGGGAGCCCGAGCCTAAAGCCTAGGGGTGCCCTAGCCTGAAGGCTAGGGGACCCCTAGCCTTAGCCTAGGGGAACCCGAGCCTAAAGCCTAGGGGTGCCCTAGCCTGAAGGCGAGGGGACCCCTAGCCTTAGCCTAGGGGAACCCGAGCCTAAAGCCTAGGGGAGCCCTAGCCTTAGCCTAGGGGAGCCTAAAACCTAGGGTTGCCCTAGCCTGAAGGCTAGGGGAGCCCTAGCCTTAGCCTAGGGGAGCCCGAGCCTAACGCCTAGGGGTGCCCTAGCCTGAAGGCTAGGGGAGCCCTAGCCTTAGGCTAGGGGAGCCTAAAGCCTAAGGGTGCCCTAGCCTGAAGGCTAGGGGAGCCCTAGCCTTAGCCTAGGGTAGCCCGAGCCCAAAGCCTAGGGTTGCCCAAGCCTGAAGGCTAGGGGAGCCCTAGCCTTAGCCTAGGGGAGCCTAAAGCCTAGGCGTGCCCTAGCCAGAAGGCTAGGGGAGCCCTAGCCTTAGCCTAGGGGAGCCTAAAGCCTAGGGGTTCCCTAGCCTGAAGGCTAGGGGAGCCCTAGCCTTAGCCTAGGGGAGCCCGAGCCTAACGCCTAGGGGTGCCCTAGCCTGAAGGCTACGGGAGCCCTAGCCTTAGCCTAGGGGAGCCTAAATCCTAGGGGTGCCCTAGCCAGAAGGCTAGGGGAGCCCTAGCCTTAGCCTAGGGGAGCCCAAGCCTTAAGCCTAGGGGTGCCCTAGCCTGAATGCTAGGGGAGCCCTAGCCTTAGCCAATGGGAGCCCGAGCCTAAAGCCTAGGGGTGCCCTAGCCTGAAGGCTAGGGGATCCCTAGCCTTAGCCTAGGGGAGCCTAAAGCCTCGGGGTGCCCTAGCCTGAAGGCTAGGGGAGCCCTAGCCTTAGCCTAGGGGAGCCTAAAGCCTAGGGTTGCCCTAGCCTGAAGCTAGGGGAGCCCGAGCCTTAGCCTAGGGGAGCCCGAGCCTAAAGCCTAGGGGTGCCCTAGCCTGAAGGCTAGGGGAGCCCGAGCCTTAGCCTAGGGGAGCCTGAGCCTAAAGCCTAGGGGTGCCCTAGCCTGAAGGCTAGGGGAGCCCGAGCCTTAGCCTACGGGAGCCCGAGCCTAAAGCCTAGGGGTGCCATAGCCTGAATGCTAGGGGAGCCCGAGCCTTAGCCTTGGGGAGCCCGAGCCTAAAGCCTAGGGGTGCCCTAACCTGAAGGCTAGGGGAGACCGAGCCTTAGCCTAGGGGAGCCCGAGCCTAAAGCCTAGGGGTGCCCTAGCCTGAAGGCTAGGGGAGCCCTAGCCTTAGCCTAGGGGAGCCCGAGCCTAAAGCCTAGGGGTGCCCTAGCCTGAAGGCTAGGGGAGCCCGAACCTTAGCCTAGGGGAGCCCAGGCCTAAAGCATAGGGGTGCTCTTGCCTGAAGGCTAGGGGAGCCCGAGCCTTAGCCTAGGGGAGCCCGAGCCTAAAGCCTAGGGGTGCCCTAGCCTGAAGGCTAGGGGAGCCCGAGCCTTAGCCTAGGGGAGCCCGAGCCTAAAGACTAGGGGTGCCCTAGCCTGAAGGCTAGGGGACCCCTAGCCTTAGCCTAGGGGAACCCGAGCCTAAAGCCTAGGGGTGCCCTAGCCTGAAGGCTAGGGGACCCCTAGCCTTAGCCTAGGGGAACCCGAGCCTAAAGCCTAGGGGAGCCCTAGCTTTAGCCTAGGGGAGCCTAAAACCTAGGGTTGCCCTAGCCTGAAGGCTAGGGGAGCCCTAGCCTTAGCCTAGGGGAGCCCGAGCCTAAAGCCTAGGGGTGCCCTAGCCTGAAGGCTAGGGGAGCCCTAGCCTTAGCCTAGGGGAGCCTAAAGCCTAAGGGTGCCCTAGCCTGAATGCTAGGGGAGCCCTAGCCTTAGCCTAGGGGAGCCCGAGCCTAAAGCCTAGGGGTGCCCAAGCCTGAAGGCTAGGGGAGCCCTAGCCTTAGCCTAGCGGAGCCTAAAGCCTAGGCGTGCCCTAGCCAGAAGGCTAGGGGAGCCCTAGACTTAGCCTAGGGGAGCCTAAAGCCTAGGGGTTCCCTAGCCTGAAGGCTAGTGGAGCCCTAGCCTTAGCCTAGGGGAGCCCGAGCCTAACGCCTAGGGGTGCCCTAGCCTGAAGGCTACGGGAGCCCTAGCCTTAGCCTAGGGGAGCCTAAATCCTAGGGTGCCCTAGCCAGAAGGCTAGGGGAGCCCTAGCCTTAGCCTAGGGGAGCCCAAGCCTAAAGCCTAGGGGTGCCCTAGCCTGAATGCTAGGGGAGCCCTAGCCTTAGCCAAGGGGAGCCTAAAGCCTCGGGGTGCCCTAGCCTGAAGGCTACGGGAGCCCTAGCCTTAGCCTAGGGGAGCCCGAGCCTAAAGCCTAGGGGTGCCCTAGCCTGAAGGCTAGGGGAGTCCTAGCCTTAGCCTAGGGGAGCCTAAATCCTCGGGGTGCACTACCCTGAAGGCTAGGGGAGCCCTAGCCTTAGCCTAGGGGAGCCCTAGCATTAGCCTAGGGGAGCCCGAGCCTAAAGCCTAGGGGTGCCCTAGCCTGAAGGCTAGGGGAGCCCTAGCCTTAGCCTAGGGGAGCCTAAAGCCTCGGGGTGCCCTAGCCTGAAGCCTAGGGTAGCCCTAGCCTTAGCCTAGGGGAGCCCGAGCCTAAAGCCTAGGGTTGCCCTAGCCTGAAGGCTAGGGTAGCCCTAGCCTTAGCCTAGGGGAGCCCGAGCCTAAAGCCTAGTGGTGCCCTAGCCTGAAGGCTAGGGGAGCCCTACTCTTAGCCTAGGGGAGCCCGAGTCTAACGCCTCAGAGTGCCCTAACCTGAAGGCTAGGGGAGCCCTAGCCTTAGCCTAGGGCAGCCTAAAGCCTCGGGGTGCCCTAGCCTGAAGGCTAGGGGACCCCTAGCCTTAGCCTAGGGGAACCCAAGGCTAAAGCCTAGGGGTGCCCTAGCTTGAAGGCTAGTGGAGCCCAAGCCTTATCCTAGGGGAGCCTAAATCCTCGGGGTGCGCTAGCCTGAAGGCTAGGGGAGCCCTAGCGTTAGCCTAGGGGAGCCCTAGCCTTAGCCTAGGGGAGCCCGAGCCTAAAGCCTAGGGGTGCCCTAGCCTGAAAGCTAGGGGAGCCCTAGCCTTACCCTGGGGAGCCTAAAGCCTCGGGGTGCCCTAGCCTGAAGGCTAGTGTAGCCCTATCATAGCCTAGGGGATCCCGAGCCTAAAGCCTAGGGGTGCCCTAGCCTGAAGGCTAGGGTAGCCCTAGCCTTAGCCTAGGGGAGCCCGAGCCTAAAGCCTCGGGGTGCCCTAGCCTGAAGGCTAGGGGACCCCTAGCCTTAGCCTAGGGGAGCCCGAGTCTAAAGCCTCGGGGTGCCCTAGCCTGAAGGCTAGGGGAGCCCTAGCCTTAGCCTAGGGCAGCCTAAAGCCTCGGGGTGCCCTAGCCTGAAGGCTAGGGGACCCCTAGCCTTAGCCTAGGGGAACCCGAGCCTAAAGCCTAGGGATGCCCTAGCCTGAATGCTAGGGGAGCCCTAGCCTTAGCCTAGGGGAGCCTAAAGCCTCGGGGTGCCTTAGCCTGAAGGCTAGGGGAGCCCAAGCCATACCATAGGGGAGCCCGAGCCTAAAGCCTAGGGGTGGCCTAGCCTGAAGGCTAGGGGAGCCCTAGCCTTATCCTAGGGGAGCCTAAAGCCTCAGGTTGCCCTAGCCTGAAGGCTAGGGGAGCCCTAGCCGTAGCCTTGGGGAGCCCGAGCCTAAAGCCTAGGGGTGCCCTAGCCTGAAGGCTAGGGGATCCCTAGCCTTACCCTAGGGGAGCCTAAAGCCTCGGGGTGCCCTAGCCTGAAGGCTAGGGTAGCCCTAGCCATAGCCTAGGGGATACCGAGCCTAAAGCCTAGGGGTGCCCTAGCCTGAAGGCTAGGGTAGCCCTAGCCTTAGCCTAGGGGAGCCCGAGCCTAAAGCCTAGGGGTGCCCTAGCCTGAAGGCTAGGGGACCCCTAGCCTTAGCCTAGGGGAGCCCGAGTCTAAAGCCTCGGGGTGCCCTAGCCTGAAGGCTAGTGGAGCCCTAGCCTTAGCCTAGGGCAGCCTAAAGACTCAGGGTGCCCTAGCCTGAAGGCTCGGGGACCCCTAGCCTTAGCCTAGGGGAACCCGAGCCTAAAGCCTAGGGATGCCCTAGCCTGAAGGCTAGGGGAGCCCTAGCCTTAGCCTAGGGGAGCCTAAAGCCTCGGGGTGCCTTAGCCTGAAGGCTAGGGGAGCCCAAGCCGTACGCTAGGGGAGCCCGAGCCTAAAGCCTAGGGGTGGCCTAGCCTGAAGGCTAGGGGAGCCCTAGCCTTAGCCTAGGGGAGCCTAAAGCCTCAGGTTGCCCTAGCCTGAAGGCTAGGGGAGCCCTAGCCGTAGCCTAGGGGAGCCCGAGCCTAAAGCCTAGGGGTGCCCTAGCCTGAAGGCTAGGGGATCCCTACCCTTAGCCTAGGGGAGCCTAAAGCCTCGGGGTGCCCTAGCCTGAAGGCTAGGGGAGCCCTAGCCTTAGCCTAGGGGAGCCTAAAGCCTAGGGTTGCCCTAGCCTGAAGCTAGGGGAGCCCGAGCCTTAGCCTAGGGGAGCCCGAGCCTAAAGCCTAGGGGTGCCCTTGCCTGAAGGCTAGGGGAGCCCGAGCCTTAGCCTAGGGGAGCCTGAGCCTAAAGCCTAGGGGTGCCCTAGCCTGAAGGCTAGGGGAGCCCGAGCCTTAGCCTAGGGGAGCCCGAGCCTAAAGCCTAGGGGTGCCATAGCCTGAATGCTAGGGGAGCCTGAGCCTTAGCCTAGGGGAGCCCAAGCCTAAAGCCTAGGGGTGCCCTAACCTGAAGGCTAGGGGAGACCGAGCCTTAGCCTAGGGGAGCCCGAGCCTAAAGCCTAGGGGTGCCCTAGCCTGAAGGCTAGGGGAGCCCGAGCCTTAGCCTAGGGGAGCCCGAGCCTAAAGCCTAGGGGTGCCCTAGCCTGAAGGCTAGGGGAGCCCGAACCTTAGCCTAGGGGAGCCCGAGCCTAAAGCATAGGGGTGCTCTTGCCTGAAGGCTAGGGGAGCCCGAGCCTTAGCCTAGGGGAGCCCGAGCCTATAGCGTAGGGGTGCCCTAGCCTGAAGGCTAGGGGAGCCCGAGCCTTAGCCTAGGGGAGCCCGAGCCTAAAGCCTAGGGGTGCCCTAGCCTGAAGGCTAGGGGACCCCTAGTCTTAGCCTAGGGGAACCCGAGCCTAAAGCCTAGGGGTGCCCTAGCCTGAAGGCGAGGGGACCCCTAGCCTTAGCCTAGGGGAACCCGAGCCTAAAGCCTAGGGGAGCCCTAGCGTTAGCCTAGGGGAGCCTAAAACCTAGGGTTGCCCTAGCCTGAAGGCTAGGGGAGCCCTAGCCTTAGCCTAGGGGAGCCCGAGCCTAACGCCTAGGGGTGCCCTAGCCTGAAGGCTAGGGGAGCCCTAGCCTTAGGCTAGGGGAGCCTAAAGCCTAAGGGTGCCCTAGCCTGAAGGCTAGGGGAGCCCTAGCCTTAGCCTAGGGTAGCCCGAGCCCAAAGCCTAGGGTTGCCCAAGCCTGAAGGCTAGGGGAGCCCTAGCCTTAGCCTAGGGGAGCCTAAAGCCTAGGCGTGCCCTAGCCAGAAGGCTAGGGGAGCCCTAGCCTTAGCCTAGGGGAGCCTAAAGCCTAGGGGTTCCCTAGCCTGAAGGCTTGGGGAGCCCTAGCCTTAGCCTAGGGGAGCCCGAGCCTAACGCCTAGGGGTGCCCTAGCCTGAAGGCTACGGGAGCCCTAGCCTTAGCCTAGGGGAGCCTAAATCCTAGGGGTGCCCTAGCCAGAAGGCTAGGGGAGCCCTAGCCTTAGCCTAGGGGAGCCCAAGCCTTAAGCCTAGGGGTGCCCTAGCCTGAATGCTAGGGGAGCCCTAGCCTTAGCCAATGGGAGCCCGAGCCTAAAGCCTAGGGGTGCCCTAGCCTGAAGGCTAGGGGATCCCTAGCCTTAGCCTAGGGGAGCCTAAAGCCTCGGGGTGCCCTAGCCTGAAGGCTAGGGGAGCCCTAGCCTTAGCCTAGGGGAGCCTAAAGCCTAGGGTTGCCCTAGCCTGAAGCTAGGGGAGCCCGAGCCTTAGCCTAGGGGAGCCCGAGCCTAAAGCCTAGGGGTGCCCTAGCCTGAAGGCTAGGGGAGCCCGAGCCTTAGCCTAGGGGAGCCTGAGCCTAAAGCCTAGGGGTGCCCTAGCCTGAAGGCTAGGGGAGCCCGAGCCTTAGCCTACGGGAGCCCGAGCCTAAAGCCTAGGGGTGCCATAGCCTGAATGCTAGGGGAGCCCGAGCCTTAGCCTAGGGGAGCCCGAGCCTAAAGACTAGGGGTGCCCTAACCTGAAGGCTAGGGGAGACCGAGCCTTAGCCTAGGGGAGCCCGAGCCTAAAGCCTAGGGGTGCCCTAGCCTGAAGGCTAGGGGAGCCCGAGCCTTAGCCTAGGGGAGCCCGAGCCTAAAGCCTAGGGGTGCCCTAGCCTGAAGGCTAGCGGAGCCCGAACCTTAGCCTAGGGGAGCCCAGGCCTAAAGCATAGGGGTGCTCTTGCCTGAAGGCTAGGGGAGCCCGAGCCTTAGCCTAGGGGTGCCCGAGCCTAAAGCCTAGGGGTGCCCTAGCCTGAAGGCTAGGGGAGCCCGAGCCTTAGCCTAGGGGAGCCCGAGCCTAAAGCCTAGGGGTGCCCTAGCCTGAAGGCTAGGGGACCCCTAGCCTTAGCCTAGGGGAACCCGAGCCTAAAGCCTAGGGGTGCCCTAGCCTGAAGGCTAGGGGACCCCTAGCCTTAGCCTAGGGGAACCCGAGCCTAAAGCCTAGGGGAGCCCTAGCTTTAGCCTAGGGGAGCCTAAAACCTAGGGTTGCCCTAGCCTGAAGGCTAGGGGAGCCCTAGCCTTAGCCTAGGGGAGCCCGAGCCTAAAGCCTAGGGGTGCCCTAGCCTGAAGGCTAGGGGAGCCCTAGCCTTAGCCTAGGGGAGCCTAAAGCCTAAGGGTGCCCTAGCCTGAATGCTAGGGGAGCCCTAGCCTTAGCCTAGGGGAGCCCGAGCCTAAAGCCTAGGGGTGCCCAAGCCTGAAGGCTAGGGGAGCCCTAGCCTTAGCCTAGCGGAGCCTAAAGCCTAGGCGTGCCCTAGCCAGAAGGCTAGGGGAGCCCTAGACTTAGCCTAGGGGAGCCTAAAGCCTAGGGGTTCCCTAGCCTGAAGGCTAGTGGAGCCCTAGCCTTAGCCTAGGGGAGCCCGAGCCTAACGCCTAGGGGTGCCCTAGCCTGAAGGCTACGGGAGCCCTAGCCTTAGCCTAGGGGAGCCTAAATCCTAGGGTGCCCTAGCCAGAAGGCTAGGGGAGCCCTAGCCTTAGCCTAGGGGAGCCCAAGCCTAAAGCCTAGGGGTGCCCTAGCCTGAATGCTAGGGGAGCCCTAGCCTTAGCCAAGGGGAGCCTAAAGCCTCGGGGTGCCCTAGCCTGAAGGCTACGGGAGCCCTAGCCTTAGCCTAGGGGAGCCCGAGCCTAAAGCCTAGGGGTGCCCTAGCCTGAAGGCTAGGGGAGTCCTAGCCTTAGCCTAGGGGAGCCTAAATCCTCGGGGTGCACTAGCCTGAAGGCTAGGGGAGCCCTAGCCTTAGCCTAGGGGAGCCCTAGCATTAGCCTAGGGGAGCCCGAGCCTAAAGCCTAGGGGTGCCCTAGCCTGAAGGCTAGGGGAGCCCTAGCCTTAGCCTAGGGGAGCCTAAAGCCTCGGGGTGCCCTAGCCTGAAGCCTAGGGTAGCCCTAGCCTTAGCCTAGGGGAGCCCGAGCCTAAAGCCTAGGGTTGCCCTAGCCTGAAGGCTAGGGTAGCCCTAGCCTTAGCCTAGGGGAGCCCGAGCCTAAAGCCTAGTGGTGCCCTAGCCTGAAGGCTAGGGGAGCCCTACTCTTAGCCTAGGGGAGCCCGAGTCTAACGCCTCAGAGTGCCCTAACCTGAAGGCTAGGGGAGCCCTAGCCTTAGCCTAGGGCAGCCTAAAGCCTCGGGGTGCCCTAGCCTGAAGGCTAGGGGACCCCTAGCCTTAGCCTAGGGGAACCCAAGGCTAAAGCCTAGGGGTGCCCTAGCCTGAAGGCTAGTGGAGCCCAAGCCTTATCCTAGGGGAGCCTAAATCCTCGGGGTGCGCTGCCTGAAGGCTAGGGGAGCCCTAGCGTTAGCCTAGGGGAGCCCTAGCCTTAGCCTAGGGGAGCCCGAGCCTAAAGCCTAGGGGTGCCCTAGCCTGAAAGCTAGGGGAGCCCTAGCCTTACCCTGGGGAGCCTAAAGCCTCGGGGTGCCCTAGCCTGAAGGCTAGTGTAGCCCTATCATAGCCTAGGGGATCCCGAGCCTAAAGCCTAGGGGTGCCCTAGCCTGAAGGCTAGGGTAGCCCTAGCCTTAGCCTAGGGGAGCCCGAGCCTAAAGCCTCGGGGTGCCCTAGCCTGAAGGCTAGGGGACCCCTAGCCTTAGCCTAGGGGAGCCCGAGTCTAAAGCCTCGGGGTGCCCTAGCCTGAAGGCTAGGGGAGCCCTAGCCTTAGCCTAGGGCAGCCTAAAGCCTCGGGGTGCCCTAGCCTGAAGGCTAGGGGACCCCTAGCCTTAGCCTAGGGGAACCCGAGCCTAAAGCCTAGGGATGCCCTAGCCTGAAGGCTAGGGGAGCCCTAGCCTTAGCCTAGGGGAGCCTAAAGCCTCGGGGTGCCTTAGCCTGAAGGCTAGGGGAGCCCAAGCCGTACCATAGGGGAGCCCGAGCCTAAAGCCTAGGGGTGGCCTAGCCTGAAGGCTAGGGGAGCCCTAGCCTTATCCTAGGGGAGCCTAAAGCCTCAGGTTGCCCTAGCCTGAAGGCTAGGGGAGCCCTAGCCGTAGCCTTGGGGAGCCCGAGCCTAAAGCCTAGGGGTGCCCTAGCCTGAAGGCTAGGGGATCCCTAGCCTTACCCTAGGGGAGCCTAAAGCCTCGGGGTGCCCTAGCCTGAAGGCTAGGGGAGCCCTAGCCTTAGCTTAGGGGAGCCAGAGCCTAAAGCCTAGGGGTGCCCTAGCCTGAAGGCTAGGGGAGCCCTAGCCTTAGCCTAGAGGATCCTAAAGCCTAGGGGTGCCCTAGCCTGAAGGCTAGGGGAGCCCTTGCCTTAGCCTAGGGGAGCCTAAAGCCTAGGGTTGCCCTAGCCTGAAGCTAGGAGAGCCCGAGCCTTAGCCTAGGGGAGCCCGAGCCTAAAGCCTAGGGGTGTCCTAGCCTGAAGGCTAGGGGAGCCCGAGCCTTAGCCTAGGGGAGCCTGAGCCTAAAGCCTAGGGGTGCCCTAGCCTGAAGGCTAGGGTAGCCCTAGCCTTAGCCTAGGGGAGCCCGAGCCTAAAGCCTAGTGGTGCCCTAGCCTGAAGGCTAGGGGAGCCCTACTCTTAGCCTAGGGGAGCCCGAGTCTAACGCCTCGGAGTGCCCTAGCCTGAAGGCTAGGGGAGCCCTAGCCTTAGCCTAGGGCAGCCTAAAGCCTCGGGGTGCCCTAGCCTGAAGGCTAGGGGACCCCTAGCCTTAGCCTAGGGGAACCCGAGGCTAAAGCCTAGGGGTGCCCTAGCCTGAAGGCTAGTGGATTCCAAGCCTTATCCTAGGGGAGCCTAAAGCCTCGGGGTGCGCTAGCCTGAAGGCTAGGGGAGCCCTAGCCTTAGTCTAGGGGAGCCCGAGCCTAAAGCCAATGGGTGCCCTAGCCTGAAGGCTAGGGGAGCCCTAGCCTTAGCCTAGGGGAGCCTAAAGCCTCGGGGTGCCTTAGCCTGAAGGCTAGGGGAGCCCGAGCCTTAGCCTAGGGGAGTCCGAGCCTAAAGCCTAGGGGTGCCATAGCCTGAATGCTAGGGGAGCCCGAGTCTTAGCATAGGGGAGCCCGAGCCTAAAGCCTAGGGTTGCCCTAGCCTGAAGGCTAGGGGAGCCCGAGCCTTAGCCTAGGGGAGCCCGAGCCTAAAGCCTAGGGGTGCCCTAGCCTGAAGGCTAGGGGAGCCCGAGCCTTAGCCTAGGGGAGCCCGAGACTAAAGCCTAGGGGTGCCCTACCCTGAAGGCTAGGGGAGCCCGAGCCTTACCCTAGGGGAGCCCGAGCCTAAAGCCTAGGGGTGCCTTAGCCTGAAGGCTAGGGGACCCCTAGCCTTAGCCTAGGGGAACCCGAGCCTAAAGCCTAGGGGTGCCCTAGCCTGAAGGCTAGGGGACCCCTAGCCTTAGCCTAGGGGAACCCGAGCCTAAAGCCTAGGGGAGCCCTAGCCTTAGCCTAGGGGAGCCTAAAACCTAGGGTTGCCCTAGCCTGAAGGCTAGGGGAGCCCTAGCCTTAGCCTAGGGGAGCCCGAGCCTAAACCCTAGGGGTGCCCTATCCTGAAGGCTAGGGGAGCCCTAGCCTTAGCCTAGGGGAGCCTAAAGCCTAGGGGTGCCCTAGCCTGAAGGCTAGGGGAACCCTAGCCTTAGCCTAGGGGAGCCCGAGCCTAAAGCCTAGGGGTGCCCAAGCCTGAAGGCTAGGGGAGCCCTAGCCTTAGCCTAGGGGAGCCTAAAGCCTAGGCGTGCCCTAGCCAGAAGGCTAGGGGAGCCCTAGCCTTAGCCTAGGGGAGCCTAAAACCTAGGGGTTCCCTAGCCTGAAGGCTAGGGGATCCCTAGCCTTAGCCTAGGGGAGCCCGAGCCTAAAGCCTAGGGTTGCCCTAGCCTGAAGGGTACGGGAGCCCTAGCCTTAGCCTAGGGGAGCCTATATCCTAGGGGTGCCCTAGCCAGAAGGCTAGGGGAGCCCTAGCCTTAGCCTAGGGGAGCCCAAGCCTAAAGCCTAGGGGTGCCCTAGCCTGAATGCTAGGGGAGCCCTAGCCTTAGCCAAGGGGAGCCTAAAGCCTCGGGGTGCCCTAGCCTGAAGGCTAGGGGAGCCCTAGCCTTAGCCTAGGGGAGCTCGAGCCTAAAGCCTAGGGGTACCCTAGACTGAAGTCTATGGGAGCCCTAGCCTTAGCCTAGGGGAGCCTAAAGCCTCGTGGTGCCCTAGTCTTAAGGTTAGGGGAGCCCTAGCCTTAGCCTAGGGGAGCCCGAGCCTAAAGCCTAGGGGTGCCCTATCCTGAAGGCTAGGGGAGTCCTAGCCTTAGCCTATGGGAGCCTAAATCCTCGGGGTGCGCTAGCCTGAAGGCTAGGGGAGCCCTAGCCTTAGCCTAGGGGAGCCCTAGCATTAGCCTAGGGGAGCCCGAGCCTAAAGCCTAGGGGTGCCCTAGCCTGAAGGCTAGGGGAGCCCTAGCCTTAGCCTAGGGGAGCCTAAAGCCTCGGGGTGCCCTAGCCTGAAGGCTAGGGTAGCCCTAGCCTTAGCCTAGGGGAGCCCGAGCCTAAAGCCTAGGGTTGCCCTAGCCTGAAGGCTAGGGTAGCCCTAGCCTTAGCCTAGGGGAGCCCGAGCCTAAAACCTAGGGGTGCCCTAGCCTGAAGGCTAGGGGAGCCCTAGCCTTAGCCTAGGGGAGCCCGAGCCTAAAGCCTAGGGGTGCCCTAGCCTGAAGGCTATGGGAGCCCTAGCCTTAGCCTAGGGGAGCCTAAAGCCTCGGGGTCCCCTAGCCTGAAGGCTAGGGGAGCCCTAGCCTTAGCCTAGGGGTGCCTAAAGCCTAGGGGTGACCTAGCCTGAAGGCTAGGGGAGCCCTAGCCTTAGCCTAGGGGAGCCCTAGCCTTAGCCTAGGGGATCCCGAGCCTAAAGCCTAGGGGTGCCCTAGCCTGAAGGCTAGGGTAGCCCTAGCCTTAGCCTAGGGCAGCCTAAAGCCTCGGGGTGCCCTAGCCTGAAGGCTAGGGGACCCCTAGCCTTAGCCTAGGGGAACCCGAGCCTAAAGCCTAGGGATGCCCTAGCCTGAAGGCTAGGGGAGCCCTAGCCTTAGCCTAGGGGAGCCTAAAGCCTCGGGGTGCCTTAGCCTGAAGGCTAGGGGAGCCCAACCCGTACCCTAGGGGAGCCCGAGCCTAAAGCCTAGGAGTGCCCTAGCCTGAAGGCTAGGGGATCCCTAGCCTTAGCCTAGGGGAGCCTAAAGCCTCGGGGTGCCCTAGCCTGAAGGCTAGGGGAGCCCTAGCCTTAGGCTAGGGGTGCCTAAAGCCTAGGGCTGCCCTAGCCTGAAGCTAGGGGAGCCCGAGCCTTAGCCTAGGGGAGCCCGAGCCTAAAGCCTAGGGGTGCCCTAGCCTGAAGGCTAGGGGAGCCCGAGCCTTAGCCTAGGGGAGCCTGAGCCTAAAGCCTAGGGGTGCCCTAGCCTGAAGGCTAGGGGAGCCCGAGCCTTAGCCTAGGGGAGCCCGAGCGTAAAGCCTAGGGGTGCCATAGCCTGAATGCTAGGGGAGCCCGAGCCTTAGCCTAGGGCAGCCCGAGCCTAAAGCCTAGGGGTGCCCTAACCTGAAGGCTAGGGGAGCCCGAGCCTTAGCCTAGGGGAGCCCGAGCCTAAAGCCTAGGGGTGCCCTAGCCTGAAGGCTAGGGGAGCCCTAGCCTTAGCCTAGGGGAGCCTAAAGCCTCGGGGTGCCTTAGCCTGAAGGCTAGGGGAGCCCGAGCCTTAGCCTAGGGGAGTCCGAGCCTAAAGCCTAGGGGTGCCATAGCCTGAATGCTAGGGGAGCCCGAGCCTTAGCCTAGGGGAGCCCGAGTCTAAAGCCTAGGGGTGCCCTAGCCTGAAGGCTAGGGGAGCCCGAGCCTTAGCCTAGGGGAGCCCGAGCCTAAAGCCTAGGGGTGCCCTAGCCTGAAGGCTAGGGGAGCCCGAGCCTTAGCCTAGGGGAGCCCGAGCCTAAAGCCTAGGGGTGCCCTAGCCTGAAGGCTAGGGGAGCCCGAGCCTTAGCCTAGGGGAGCCTGAGCCTAAAGCCTAGGGGTGCCCTAGCCTGAAGGCTAGGGGAGCCCGAGCCTTAGCCTAGGGGAGCCCGAGCGTAAAGCCTAGGGGTGCCATAGCCTGAATGCTAGGGGAGCCCGAGCCTTAGCCTAGGGCAGCCCGAGCCTAAAGCCTAGGGGTGCCCTAACCTGAAGGCTAGGGGAGCCCGAGCCTTAGCCTAGGGGAGCCCGAGCCTAAAGCCTAGGGGTGCCCTAGCCTGAAGGCTAGGGGAGCCCTAGCCTTAGCCTAGGGGAGCCTAAAGCCTCGGGGTGCCTTAGCCTGAAGGCTAGGGGAGCCCGAGCCTTAGCCTAGGGGAGTCCGAGCCTAAAGCCTAGGGGTGCCATAGCCTGAATGCTAGGGGAGCCCGAGCCTTAGCCTAGGGGAGCCCGAGTCTAAAGCCTAGGGGTGCCCTAGCCTGAAGGCTAGGGGAGCCCGAGCCTTAGCCTAGGGGAGCCCGAGCCTAAAGCCTAGGGGTGCCCTAGCCTGAAGGCTAGGGGAGCCCGAGCCTTAGCCTAGGGGAGCCCGAGACTAAAGCCTAGGGGTGCCCTACCCTGAGGGCTAGGGGAGCCCGAGCCTTACCCTAGGGGAGCCCGAGCCTAAAGCCTAGGGGTGCCTTAGCCTGAAGGCTAGGGGACCCCTAGCCTTAGCCTAGGGGAACCCGAGCCTAAAGCCTAGGGGTGCCCTAGCCTGAAGGCTAGGGGACCCCTAGCCTTAGCCTAGGGGAACCCGAGCCTAAAGCCTAGGGGAGCCCTAGCCTTAGCCTAGGGGAGCCTAAAACCTAGGGTTGCCCTAGCCTGAAGGCTAGGGGAGCCCTAGCCTTAGCCTAGGGGAGCCCGAGCCTAAACCCTAGGGGTGCCCTAGCCTGAAGGCTAGGGGAGCCCTAGCCTTAGCCTAGGGGAGCCTAAAGCCTAGGGGTGCCCTAGCCTGAAGGCTAGGGGAACCCTAGCCTTAGCCTAGGGGAGCCCGAGCCTAAAGCCTAGGGGTGCCCTAGCCTGAAGGCTAGGGGAGTCCTAGCCTTAGCCTAGGGGAGCCTAAATCCTCGGGGTGCACTAGCCTGAAGGCTAGGGGAGCCCTAGCCTTAGCCTAGGGGAGCCCTAGCATTAGCCTAGGGGAGCCCGAGCCTAAAGCCTAGGGGTGCCCTAGCCTGAAGGCTAGGGGAGCCCTAGCCTTAGCCTAGGGGAGCCTAAAGCCTCGGGGTGCCCTAGCCTGAAGCCTAGGGTAGCCCTAGCCTTAGCCTAGGGGAGCCCGAGCCTAAAGCCTAGGGTTGCCCTAGCCTGAAGGCTAGGGTAGCCCTAGCCTTAGCCTAGGGGAACCCGAGCCTAAAGCCTAGGGGTGCCCTAGCCTGAAGGCTAGGGGACCCCTAGCCTTAGCCTAGGGGAACCCGAGCCTAAAGCCTAGGGGAGCCCTAGCCTTAGCCTAGGGGAGCCTAAAACCTAGGGTTGCCCTAGCCTGAAGGCTAGGGGAGCCCTAGCCTTAGCCTAGGGGAGCCCGAGCCTAAACCCTAGGGGTGCCCTAGCCTGAAGGCTAGGGGAGCCCTAGCCTTAGCCTAGGGGAGCCTAAAGCCTAGGGGTGCCCTAGCCTGAAGGCTAGGGGAACCCTAGCCTTAGCCTAGGGGAGCCCGAGCCTAAAGCCTAGGGGTGCCCTAGCCTGAAGGCTAGGGGAGTCCTAGCCTTAGCCTAGGGGAGCCTAAATCCTCGGGGTGCACTAGCCTGAAGGCTAGGGGAGCCCTAGCCTTAGGCTAGGGGAGCCCTAGCATTAGCCTAGGGGAGCCCGAGCCTAAAGCCTAGGGGTGCCCTAGCCTGAAGGCTAGGGGAGCCCTAGCCTTAGCCTAGGGGAGCCTAAAGCCTCGGGGTGCCCTAGCCTGAAGCCTAGGGTAGCCCTAGCCTTAGCCTATTGGAGCCCGAGCCTAAAGCCTAGGGTTGCCCTAGCCTGAAGGCTAGGGTAGCCCTAGCCTTAGCCTAGGGGAGCCCGAGCCTAAAGCCTAGTGGTGCCCTAGCCTGAAGGCTAGGGGAGCCCTACTCTTAGCCTAGGGGAGCCCGAGTCTAACGCCTCAGAGTGCCCTAACCTGAAGGCTAGGGGAGCCCTAGCCTTAGCCTAGGGCAGCCTAAAGCCTCGGGGTGCCCTAGCCTGAAGGCTAGGGGACCCCTAGCCTTAGCCTAGGGGAACCCAAGGCTAAAGCCTAGGGGTGCCCTAGCCTGAAGGCTAGTGGAGCCCAAGCCTTATCCTAGGGGAGCCTAAATCCTCGGGGTGCGCTAGCCTGAAGGCTAGGGGAGCCCTAGCGTTAGCCTAGGGGAGCCCTAGCCTTAGCCTAGGGGAGCCCGAGCCTAAAGCCTAGGGGTGCCCTAGCCTGAAAGCTAGGGGAGCCCTAGCCTTACCCTGGGGAGCCTAAAGCCTCGGGGTGCCCTAGCCTGAAGGCTAGTGTAGCCCTATCATAGCCTAGGGGATCCCGAGCCTAAAGCCTAGGGGTGCCCTAGCCTGAAGGCTAGGGTAGCCCTAGCCTTAGCCTAGGGGAGCCCGAGCCTAAAGCCTCGGGGTGCCCTAGCCTGAAGGCTAGGGGACCCCTAGCCTTAGCCTAGGGGAGCCCGAGTCTAAAGCCTCGGGGTGCCCTAGCCTGAAGGCTAGGGGAGCCCTAGCCTTAGCCTAGGGCAGCCTAAAGCCTCGGGGTGCCCTAGCCTGAAGGCTAGGGGACCCCTAGCCTTAGCCTAGGGGAACCCGAGCCTAAAGCCTAGGGATGCCCTAGCCTGAAGGCTAGGGGAGCCCTAGCCTTAGCCTAGGGGAGCCTAAAGCCTCGGGGTGCCTTAGCCTGAAGGCTAGGGGAGCCCAAGCCGTACCATAGGGGAGCCCGAGCCTAAAGCCTAGGGGTGGCCTAGCCTGAAGGCTAGGGGAGCCCTAGCCTTATCCTAGGGGAGCCTAAAGCCTCAGGTTGCCCTAGCCTGAAGGCTAGGGGAGCCCTAGCCGTAGCCTTGGGGAGCCCGAGCCTAAAGCCTAGGGGTGCCCTAGCCTGAAGGCTAGGGGATCCCTAGCCTTACCCTAGGGGAGCCTAAAGCCTCGGGGTGCCCTAGCCTGAAGGCTAGGGGAGCCCTAGCCTTAGCTTAGGGGAGCCAGGGCCTAAAGCCTAGGGGTGCCCTAGCCTGAAGGCTAGGGGAGCCCTAGCCTTAGCCTAGGGGATCCTAAAGCCTAGGGGTGCCCTAGCCTGAAGGCTAGGGGAGCCCTTGCCTTAGCCTAGGGGAGCCTAAAGCCTAGGGTTGCCCTAGCCTGAAGCTAGGAGAGCCCGAGCCTTAGCCTAGGGGAGCCCGAGCCTAAAGCCTAGGGGTGTCCTAGCCTGAAGGCTAGGGGAGCCCGGGCCTTAGCCTAGGGGAGCCTGAGCCTAAAGCCTAGGGGTGCCCTAGCCTGAACGCTAGGGTAGCCCTAGCCTTAGCCTAGGGGAGCCCGAGCCTAAAGCCTAGTGGTGCCCTAGCCTGAAGGCTAGGGGAGCCCTACTCTTAGCCTAGGGGAGCCCGAGTCTAACGCCTCGGAGTGCCCTAGCCTGAAGGCTAGGGAAGCCCTAGCCTTAGCCTAGGGCAGCCTAAAGCCTCGGGGTGCCCTAGCCTGAAGGCTAGGGGACCCCTAGCCTTAGCCTAGGGGAACCCGAGGCTAAAGCCTAGGGGTGCCCTAGCCTGAAGGCTAGTGGATTCCAAGCCTTATCCTAGGGGAGCCTAAAGCCTCGGGGTGCGCTAGCCTGAAGGCTAGGGGAGCCCTAGCCTTAGTCTAGGGGAGCCCGAGCCTAAAGCCAATGGGTGCCCTAGCCTGAAGGCTAGGGGAGCCCTAGCCTTAGCCTAGGGGAGCCTAAAGCCTCGGGGTGCCTTAGCCTGAAGGCTAGGGGAGCCCGAGCCTTAACCTAGGGGAGTCCGAGCCTAAAGCCTAGGGGTGCCATAGCCTGAATGCTAGGGGAGCCCGAGCCTTAGCCTAGGGGAGCCCGAGCCTAAAGCCTAGGGTTGCCCTAGCCTGAAGGCTAGGGGAGCCCGAGCCTTAGCCTAGGGGAGCCCGAGCCTAAAGCCTAGGGGTGCCCTAGCCTGAAGGCTAGGGGAGCCCGAGCCTTAGCCTAGGGGAGCCCGAGACTAAAGCCTAGGGGTGCCCTACCCTGAAGGCTAGGGGAGCCCGAGCCTTACCCTAGGGGAGCCCGAGCCTAAAGCCTAGGGGTGCCTTAGCCTGAAGGCTAGGGGACCCCTAGCCTTAGCCTAGGGGAACCCGAGCCTAAAGCCTAGGGGTGCCCTAGCCTGAAGGCTAGGGGACCCCTAGCCTTAGCCTAGGGGAACCCGAGCCTAAAGCCTAGGGGAGCCCTAGCCTTAGCCTAGGGGAGCCTAAAACCTAGGGTTGCCCTAGCCTGAAGGCTAGGGGAGCCCTAGCCTTAGCCTAGGGGAGCCCGAGCCTAAACCCTAGGGGTGCCCTAGCCTGAAGGCTAGGGGAGCCCTAGCCTTAGCCTAGGGGAGCCTAAAGCCTAGGGGTGCCCTAGCCTGAAGGCTAGGGGAACCCTAGCCTTAGCCTAGGGGAGCCCGAGCCAAAAGCCTAGGGGTGCCCAAGCCGGAAGGCTAGGGGAGCCCTAGCCTTAGCCTAGGGGAGCCTAAAGCCTAGGCGTGCCCTAGCCAGAAGGCTAGGGGAGCCCTAGCCTTAGCCTAGGGGAGCCTAAAACCTAGGGGTTCCCTAGCCTGAAGGCTAGGGGAGCCCTAGCCTTAGCCTAGGGGAGCCCGAGCCTAAAGCCTAGGGGTGCCCTAGCCTGAAGGGTACGGGAGCCCTAGCCTTAGCCTAGGGGAGCCTATATCCTAGGGGTGCCCTAGCCAGAAGGCTAGGGGAGCCCTAGCCTTAGCCTAGGGGAGCCCAAGCCTAAAGCCTTGGGTTGCCCTAGCCTGAATGCTAGGGGAGCCCTAGCCTTAGCCAAGGGGAGCCTAAAGCCTCGGGGTGCCCTAGCCTGAAGGCTAGGGGAGCCCTAGCCTTAGCCTAGGGGAGCTCGAGCCTAAAGCCTAGGGGTACCCTAGACTGAAGTCTATGGGAGCCCTAGCCTTAGCCTAGGGGAGCCTAAAGCCTCGTGGTGCCCTAGCCTTAAGGTTAGGGGAGCCCTAGCCTTAGCCTAGGGGAGCCCGAGCCTAAAGCCTAGGGGTGCCCTATCCTGAAGGCTAGGGGAGTCCTAGCCTTAGCCTATGGGAGCCTAAATCCTCGGGGTGCGCTAGCCTGAAGGCTAGGGGAGCCCTAGCCTTAGCCTAGGGGAGCCCTAGCATTAGCCTAGGGGAGCCCGAGCCTAAAGCCTAGGGGTGCCCTAGCCTGAAGGCTAGGGGAGCCCTAGCCTTAGCCTAGGGGAGCCTAAAGCCTCGGGGTGCCCTAGCCTGAAGGCTAGGGTAGCCCTAGCCTTAGCCTAGGGGAGCCCGAGCCTAAAGCCTAGGGTTGCCCTAGCCTGAAGGCTAGGGTAGCCCTAGCCTTAGCCTAGGGGAGCCCGAGCCTAAAACCTAGGGGTGCCCTAGCCTGAAGGCTAGGGGAGCCCTAGCCTTAGCCTAGGGGAGCCCGAGCCTAAAGCCTAGGGGTGCCCTAGCCTGAAGGCTATGGGAGCCCTAGCCTTAGCCTAGGGGAGCCTAAAGCCTCGGGGTCCCCTAGCCTGAAGGCTAGGGGAGCCCTAGCCTTAGCCTAGGGGTGCCTAAAGCCTAGGGGTGACCTAGCCTGAAGGCTAGGGGAGCCCTAGCCTTTGCCTAGGGGAGCCCTAGCCTTAGCCTAGGGGTGCCTAAAGCCTAGGGGTGACCTAGCCTGAAGGCTAGGGTAGCCCTAGCCTTAGCCTAGGGCAGCCTAAAGCCTCGGGGTGCCCTAGCCTGAAGGCTAGGGGACCCCTAGCCTTAGCCTAGGGGAACCCGAGCCTAAAGCCTAGGGATGCCCTAGCCTGAAGGCTAGGGGAGCCCGAGCCTTAGCCTAGGGGAGCCTAAAGCCTCGGGGTGCCTTAGCGTGAAGGCTAGGGGAGCCCAAGCCGTACCCTAGGGGAGCCCGAGCCTAAAGCCTAGGAGTGCCCTAGCCTGAAGGCTAGGGGATCCCTAGCCTTAGCCTAGGGGAGCCTAAAGCCTCGGGGTGCCCTAGCCTGAAGGCTAGGGGAGCCCTAGCCTTAGGCTAGGGGAGCCTAAAGCCTAGGGTTGCCCTAGCCTGAAGCTAGGGGAGCCCGAGCCTTAGCCTAGGGGAGCCCGAGCCTAAAGCCTAGGGGTGCCCTAGCCTGAAGGCTAGGGGAGCCCGAGCCTTAGCCTAGGGGAGCCTGAGCCTAAAGCCTAGGGGTGCCCTAGCCTGAAGGCTAGGGGAGCCCGAGCCTTAGCCTAGGGGAGCCCGAGCGTAAAGCCTAGGGGTGCCATAGCCTGAATGCTAGGGGAGCCCGAGCCTTAGCCTAGGGCAGCCCGAGCCTAAAGCCTAGGGGTGCCCTAACCTGAAGGCTAGGGGAGCCCGAGCCTTAGCCTAGGGGAGCCCGAGCCTAAAGCCTAGGGGTGCCCTAGCCTGAAGGCTAGGGGAGCCCTAGCCTTAGCCTAGGGGAGCCTAAAGCCTCGGGGTGCCTTAGCCTGAAGGCTAGGGGAGCCCGAGCCTTAGCCTAGGGGAGTCCGAGCCTAAAGCCTAGGGGTGCCATAGCCTGAATGCTAGGGGAGCCCGAGCCTTAGCCTAGGGGAGCCCGAGTCTAAAGCCTAGGGGTGCCCTAGCCTGAAGGCTAGGGGAGCCCGAGCCTTAGCCTAGGGGAGCCCGAGCCTAAAGCCTAGGGGTGACCTAGCCTGAAGGCTAGGGGAGCCCGAGCCTTAGCCTAGGGGAGCCCGAGACTAAAGCCTAGGGGTGCCCTACCCTGAGGGCTAGGGGAGCCCGAGCCTTACCCTAGGGGAGCCCGAGCCTAAAGCCTAGGGGTGCCTTAGCCTGAAGGCTAGGGGACCCCTAGCCTTAGCCTAGGGGAACCCGAGCCTAAAGCCTAGGGGTGCCCTAGCCTGAAGGCTAGGGGACCCCTAGCCTTAGCCTAGGGGAACCCGAGCCTAAAGCCTAGGGGAGCCCTAGCCTTAGCCTAGGGGAGCCCTAGCATTAGCCTAGGGGAGCCCGAGCCTAAAGCCTAGGGGTGCCCTAGCCTGAAGGCTAGGGGAGCCCTAGCCTTAGCCTAGGGGAGCCTAAAGCCTCGGGGTGCCCTAGCCTGAAGGCTAGGGTAGCCCTAGCCTTAGCCTAGGGGAGCCCGAGCCTAAAGCCTAGGGGTGACCTAGCCTGAAGGCTAGGGGAGCCCTAGCCTTAGCCTAGGGGAGCCCTAGCCTTAGCCTAGGGGATCCCGAGCCTAAAGCCTAGGGGTGCCCTAGCCTGAAGGCTAGGGTAGCCCTAGCCTTAGCCTAGGGCAGCCTAAAGCCTCGGGGTGCCCTAGCCTGAAGGCTAGGGGACCCCTAGCCTTAGCCTAGGGGAACCCGAGCCTAAAGCCTAGGGATGCCCTAGCCTGAAGGCTAGGGGAGCCCTAGCCTTAGCCTAGGGGAGCCTAAAGCCTCGGGGTGCCTTAGCCTGAAGGCTAGGGGAGCCCAAGCCGTACCCTAGGGGAGCCCGAGCCTAAAGCCTAGGAGTGCCCTAGCCTGAAGGCTAGGGGATCCCTAGCCTTAGCCTAGGGGAGCCTAAAGCCTCGGGGTGCCCTAGCCTGAAGGCTAGGGGAGCCCTAGCCTTAGGCTAGGGGAGCCTAAAGCCTAGGGTTGCCCTAGCCTGAAGCTAGGGGAGCCCGAGCCTTAGCCTAGGGGAGCCCGAGCCTAAAGCCTAGGGGTGCCCTAGCCTGAAGGCTAGGGGAGCCCGAGCCTTAGCCTAGGGGAGCCTGAGCCTAAAGCCTAGGGGTGCCCTAGCCTGAAGGCTAGGGGAGCCCGAGCCTTAGCCTAGGGGAGCCCGAGCGTAAAGCCTAGGGGTGCCATAGCCTGAATGCTAGGGGAGCCCGAGCCTTAGCCTAGGGCAGCCCGAGCCTAAAGCCTAGGGGTGCCCTAACCTGAAGGCTAGGGGAGCCCGAGCCTAAAGCCTAGGGGTGCTCTTGCCTAAAGGCTTGGGAGCCCGAGCCTTAGCCTAGGGGAGCCCGAGCCTAAAGCCTAGGGGTGCCCTAGCCTGAAAGCTAGGGGAGCCCGAGCCTTAGCCTAGGGGAGCCCGAGCCTAAAGCCTAGGGGTGCCCTAGCCTGAAGGCTAGGGGACCCCTAGCCTTAGCCTAGGGGAACCCGAGCCTAAAGCCTAGGGGTGCCCTAGCCTGAAGGCTAGGGGAGCCCAAGCCTTTTCCTAGGGGAGCCTAAAGCCTCGGGGTGCTCTAGCCTGAAGGCTATGGGAGCCCTAGCCTTAGTCTAGGGGAGCCCGAGCCTAAACCCTAGGGGTGCCCTAGCCTGAAGGCTAGGGGAGCCCTAGCCTTAGCCTATGGGTGCCTAAAGCCTCGGCATGCCCTAGCCTGAAGGCTAGGGAAGCCCTAGCCTTAGCCTAGGGGAGCCCGAGCCTAAAGCCTAGGGATGCCCTAACCTGAAGGCTAGGGGAGCCCGAGCCTTAGGCTAGGGGAGCCCGAGCCTAAAGCCTAGGGGTGCCCTAGCCTGAAGGCTAGGGGAGCCTGAGCCTTAGCCTAGGGGAGCCCGAGCCTAAAGCCTAGGGGTGCCCTAGCCTGAAGGCTAGGGGAGCCCGAGCCTTAGCCTAGGGGAGCCTAAAGCCTCGTGGTGCCCTAGCCTTAAGGTTAGGGGAGCCCTCGCCTTAGCCTAGGGGAGCCCGAGCCTAAAGCCAAGGTGTGCCCTAGCCTGAAGGCTAGGGGAGTCCTAGCCTTAGCCTAGGGGAGCCTAAATCCTCGGGGTGCGCTAGCCTGAAGGCTAGGGGAGCCCTAGCCTTAGCCTAGGGGTGCCTAAAGCCTAGGGGTGACCTAGCCTGAAGGCTAGGGGAGCCCTAGCCTTAGCCTAGGGGAGCCTAAATCCTCGGGGTGCGCTAGCCTGAAGGCTAAGGGAGCCCTAGCCTTAGCCTAGGGGAGCCCTAGCCTTAGCTAAGGGAGCCCGAGCCTAAAGCCTAGGGGTGCCCTAGCCTGAAGGCTAGGGGAGCCCTAGCCTTAGCCTAGGCAGCCTAAAGCCTCGGGGTGCCCTAGCCTGAAGGCTAGGGGACCCCTAGCCTTAGCCTAGGGGAACCCGAGCCTAAAGCCTAGGGATGCCCTAGCCTGAAGGTTAGGGGAGCCCTAGCCTTAGCCTAGGGGAGCCTAAAGCCTCGGGGTGCCTTAGCCTGAAGGCTAGGGGAGCCCAAGCCATACCCTAGGGGAGCCCGAGCCTAAAGCCTAGGGGTGGCCTAGCCTGAAGGCTAGGGGAGCCCTAGCCTTAGCCTAGGGGAGCCTAAAGCCTCAGGTTGCCCTAGCCTGAAGGCTAGGGGAGCCCTAGCCGTAGCCTTGGGGAGCCCGAGCCTAAAGCCTAGGGGTGCCCTAGCCTGAAGGCTAGGGGATCCCTAGCCTTAGCCTAGGGGAGCCTAAAGTCTCGGGGTGCCCTAGCCTGAAGGCTAGGGGAGCCCTAGCCTTAGCTTAGGGGAGCCAGAGCCTAAAGCCTAGGGGTGCCCTAGCCTGAAGGCTAGGGGAGCCCTAGCCTTAGCCTAGGGGATCCTAAAGCCTAGGGGTGCCCTAGCCTGAAGGCTAGGGGAGCCCTAGCCTTAGCCTAGGGGAGCCTAAAGCCTAGGGTTGCCCTAGCCTGAAGCTAGGGGAGCCCGAGCCTTAGCCTAGGGGAGCCCGAGCCTAAAGCCTAGGGGTGCCCTAGCCTGGAGGCTAGGGGAGCCCGAGCCTTGGCCTAGGGGAGCCTGAGCCTAAAGCCTAGGGGTGCCCTAGCCTGAAGGCTAGGGGAGCCCGAGCCTTAGCCTAGGGGAGCCCGAGCATAAAGCCTAGGGGTGCCATAGCCTGAATGCTAGGGGAGCCCGAGCCTTAGCCTAGGGGAGCCCGAGCCTAAAGCCTAGGGGTGCCCTAACCTGAAGGCTAGGGGAGCCCGAGCCTTAGCCTAGGGGAGCCCGAGCCTAAAGCCTAGGGGTGCCCTAACCTGAAGGCTAGGGGAGCCCGAGCCTTAGCCTAGGGGAGCCCGAGCCTAAAGCCTAGGGGTGCCCTAGCCTGAATGCTAAGGGAGCCCGAGCCTAAAGCCTAGGGGTGCCCTAGCCTGAAGGCTAGGGGAGCCCGAGCCTTAGCCTAGGGGAGCCCGAGCCTAAAGCCTAGGGGTGCCCTAGCCTGAAGGCTAGGGGAGCCCGAGCCTTAGCCTAGGGGAGCCTGAGCCTAAAGCCTAGGGGTGCCCTAGCCTGAAGGCTAGGGGAGCCCGAGCCTTAGCCTAGGGGAGCCCGAGCGTAAAGCCTAGGGGTGCCATAGCCTGAATGCTAGGGGAGCCCAAGCCTTAGCCTAGGGGTGCCCGAGCCTAAAGCCTAGGGGTGCCCTAACCTGAAGGCTAGGGGAGCCCGAGCCTTAGCCTAGGGGAGCCCGAGCCTAAAGCCTAGGGGTGCCCTAGCCTGAAGGCTAGGGGAGCCCGAGCCTTAGCCTAGGGGAGCCCGAGCCTAAAGCCTAGGGGTGCCCTAGCCTGAATGCTAGGGGAGCCCGAGCCTAAAGCCTAGGGGTGCCCTTGCCTGAAGGCTAGGGGAGCCCGAGCCTTAGCCTAGGGGAGCCCGAGCCTAAAGCCTAGGGGTGCCCTAGGCTGAAGGCTAGGGGAGCCCAAGCCTTATCCTAGGGGAGCCTAAAGCCTCGGGGTGCCCTAGCCTGAAGGCTATGGGAGCCCTAGCCTTAGTCTAGGGGAGCCCGAGCCTAAACCCTAGGGGTGCCCTAGCCTGAAGGCTAGGGGAGCCCTAGCCTTAGCCTATGGGTGCCTAAAGCCTCGGCGTGCCCTAGCCTGAAGGCTAGGGAAGCCCTAGCCTTAGCCTAGGGGAGCCCGAGCCTAAAGCCTAGGGATGCCCTAGCCTGAAGGCTAGGGGATCCCTAGCCTTAGCCTAGGGGAGCCTAAAGCCTCGGGGTGCCCTAGCCTGAAGGCTAGGGGAGCCATAGCCGTACCCTAGGGGAGCCAGAGCCTAAAGCCTAGGGGTGGACTAGCCTGAAGGCTAGGGGAGCCCTAGCCTTAGCCTAGGGGAGCCTAAAGCCTCGGGGTGCCCTAGCCTGAAGGCTAGGGGAGCCCTAGCCTTAGCTTAGGGGAGCCAGAGACTAAAACCTAGGTGTTCCCTAGCCTGAAAGCTAGGGGAGCCCTAGCCTTAGCCTAGGGGAGCCTAAAGCCTCGGGGTGCCCTAGCGTGAAGGCTAGGGTAGCCCTAGCCATAGCCTAGGGGATCCCGAGCCTAAAGCCTAGGTGTGCCCTAGCCTGAAGGCTAGGGGACCCCTAGCCTTAGCCTAGGGGAACCCGAGCCTAAAGTCTCGGGGTGCCCTAGCCTGAAGGCTAGGGGAGCCTTACCCTTAGCCTAGAGCAGCCTAAAGCCACGGGATGCCTTAGCCTGAAGGCTAGGGGAGCCCAAGCCGTACCCTAGGGGAGCCCGAGCCTAAAGCCTAGGGGTGGCCTAGCCTGAAGGCTAGGGGAGCCCTAGCCTTAGCCTAGGGGAGCCTAAAGCCTCAGGTTGCCCTAGCCTGAAGGCTAGGGGAGCCCTAGCCGTAGCCTAGGGGAGCCCGAGCCTAGAGCCTAGGGGTGCCCTAGCCTGAAGGCTAGGGGATCCCTAGCCTTAGCCTAGGGGAGCCTAAAGCCTCGGGGTGCCCTAGCCTGAAGGCTAGGGGAGCCCTAGCCTTAGCTTAGGGGAGCCAGAGCCTAAAGCCTAGGGGTGCCCTAGCCTGAAGTCTAGGGGAGCCCTAGCCTTAGCCTAGGGGATCCTAAAGCCTAGGGGTGCCCTAGCCTGAAGGCTAGGGGAGCCCTAGCCTTAGCCTAGGGGAGCCTAAAGCCTTGGGTTGCCCTAGCCTGAAGCTAGGGTAGCCCGAGTCTTAGCCTAGGGGAGCCCGAGCCTAAAGCCTAGGGGTGCCCTAGCCTGAAGGCTAGGGGAGCCCGAGCCTTAGCCTAGGGGAGCCTGAGCCTAAAGCCTAGGGGTGCCCTAGCCTGAAGGCTAGGGGTGCCCGAGCCTTAGCCTAGGGGAGCCCTAGCCTAAAGCCTAGGGGTGCCATAGCCTGAAGGCTAGGGGAGCCCGAGCCTTAGCCTAGGGGAGCCTGAGCCTAAAGCCTAGGGGTGCCCTAGCCTGAAGGCTAGGGGAGCCCGAGCCTTAGCCTAGGGGAGCCCGAGCCTAAAGCCTAGGGGTGCCATAGCCAGAATGCTAGGGGAGCCTGAGCCTTAGCCTAGGGGAGCCCGAGCCTAAAGCCTAGGGGTGCCCTAACCTGAAGGCTAGGGGAGCCCGAGCCTTATCCTAGGGGAGCCCGAGCCTAAAGCCTAGGGGTGCCCTAGCCTGAAGGCTAGGGGAGCCCGAGCCTTAGCCTAGGGGAGCCCGAGCCTAAAGCCTAGGGGTGCCCTAGCCTGAAGGCTAGGGGAGCCCGAGCCTTAGCCTAGGGGAGCCCGAGCCTAAAGCCTAGGGGTGCCCTAGCCTGAAGGCTAGGGGACCCCTAGGCTTAGCCTAGGGGAACCCGAGCCTAAAGCCTAGGGGTGCCCTAGCCTGAAGGCTAGGGGACCCCTAGCCTTAGACTAGGGTAACCCGAGCCTAAAGCCTAGGGGAGCCCTAGCCTTAGCCTAGGGGAGCCTAAAACCTAGGGTTGCCCTAGCCTGAAGGCTAGGGGAGCCCTAGCCTTAGCCTAGGGGAGCCCTAGCCTTAGCCTAGGGGAGCCTAAAACCTAGGGTTGCCCTAGCCTGAAGGCTAGGGGAGCCCTAGCCTTAGCCTAGGGGAGCCCGAGCCTAAAGCCTAGGGGTGCCCTAGCCTGAAGGCTAGGGGAGCCCTAGCCTTAGCCTAGGGGAGCCTAAAGCCTAGGGGTGCCCTAGCCTGAAGGCTAGGGGAGCCCGAGTCTTAGCCTAGGGGAGCCCGAGCCTAAAGCCTAGGGGTGCCCAAGCCTGAAGGCTAGGGGAGCCCTAGCCTTAGCCTAGGGGAGCCTAAAGCCTAGGCGTGCCCTAGCCAGAAGGCTAGGGGAGCCCTAGCCTTAGCCTAGGGGAGCCTAAAGCCCAGGGGTTCCCTAGCCTGAAGGCTAGGGGAGCCCTAGCCTTAGCCTAGGGGAGACCGAGCCTAAAGCCTAGGGGTGCCCTAGCCTGAAAGGCTAGGGGAGCCCTAGCCTTAGCCTGGGGGAGCCCTAGCCTAAAGCCTAGGGGTGCCCTAGCCGGAAGGCTAGGGGAGCCCTAGCCTTAGCCTGGTGGAGCCCTAGCCTTAGCCTGGGGGAGCCCTAGCCTAAAGCCTAGGGGTGCCCTAGCCAGAAGGCTAGGGAAGCCCTAGCCTTAGCCTGGGGGAGCACTAGCCTAAAGCCTAGGGGTGCCCTAGCCGGAAGGCTAGGGGAGCCCTAGCCTTAGCCTGGGGGAGCCCTAGCCTAAAACCTAGGGGTGCCCTAGCCTGAAGGCTAGGGGAGCCCTAGCCTTAGCCTAGGGGAGCCCTAGCCTAAAGCCTAGGGGTGCCCTAGCCTTAGCCTAGGGGAGCCTAAAGCCTAGGGGTGCCCTAGCCTGAAGGCTAGGGGAGCCCTAGCCTTAGCCTAGGGGAGCCCTAGCCTAAAGCCTAGGGGTGCCCTAGCCGGAAGGCTAGGGGAGCCCTAGCCTTAGCCTAGGGGAGCCCAAAGCCTAGGGGTGCCCTAGCCGGAAGCCTAGGGTTGCCCTAGCCTGAAGGCTAGGGGAGCCCTAGCCTTAGCCTAGGGGAGCCCTAGCCCAAAGCCTAGGGATGCCCTAGCCTGAAGGCTAGGGGAGCCCTAGCCTTAGCCTAGGGGAGCACTAGCCTTAACCTAGGGGAGCCTAAAGCCTAGGGGTGCCCTAGCCTGAAGGCTAGGGGAGCCCTAGCCTTAGCCTAGGGGAGCCCTAGCCTAAGGCCTAGGCGTGCCCCAGCCTGAAGGCTAGGGGAGCCCTAGCCTTAACCTAGGGGAGCCCTAGCCTAAAGCCTAGGGGTGCCCTAGCCTGAAGGCTAGGGGAGCCCTAGCCTTAGCCTAGGGGAGCCCTAGCCTAAAGCCTAGGGGTGCCCTAGCCTGAAGGCTAGCGGAGCCCTAGCCTTAGCCTAGGGGAGCCCTTGCCTAAAGCCTAGGGGTGCCCTAGCCTGAAGGCTAGGGGAGCCCTAGCCTTAGCCTAGGGGAGCCCTAGCCTAAAGCCTAGGGGTGCCCTAGCCTGAAGGCTAAGGGAGCCCTAGCCTTAGCCTAGGGGAGCCCTAGCCTAAAGCCTAGGGGTGCCCTAGCCTGAAGGCTAGGGGAGCCCTAGCCTTAGCCTAGGGGAGCCCTAGCCTAAAGCCTAGGGGTGCCCTAGGCTGAAGGCTAGGGGAGCCCTAGCCTTAGCCTAGGGGAGCCCTAGCCTTAGCCTAGGGGAGCCCTAGCCTAAAGCCTAGGGGTGCCCTAGTCTGAAGGCTAGGGGAGCCCTAGCCTTAGCCTAGGGGAGCCCTAGCCTAAAGCCTAGGGGTGCCCTAGACTGAAGGCTAGGGGAGGCCTTGCCTTAGCCTTGGGGAGCCCTAGCCTAAAGCCTAGGGGTGCCCTAGCCTGAAGGCTAGGGGAGCCCTAGCCTTAGCCTAAGGGAGCCCTAGCCTAAAGCCTAGGTGTGCCCTAGCCTGAAGGCTAGGGGAGCCCTAGCCTTAGCCTAGGG
Source organism: Tenrec ecaudatus (assembly GCF_050624435.1). Taxonomy (NCBI): domain Eukaryota; kingdom Metazoa; phylum Chordata; class Mammalia; order Afrosoricida; family Tenrecidae; genus Tenrec; species Tenrec ecaudatus. The sequence goes on from NW_027458077.1 coordinate 413,543, forward strand.
GAGCCCTAACCTAAAGCCTAGGGGTGCCCTAGCCTGAAGTCTAGAGAAGCCCTAGCCTTAGCCTAGGGGAGCCCTAGCCTAAAGCCTAGGGGTTCCCTAGCCTGAAGGCTAGGGGAGCCCTACCCTTAGCCTAGGGGTGCCCTAGCCTAAAGTCTAGGGGTGCCCTAGCCTGAAGGCTAGGGGAGCCCTAGCCTTAGCCTAGGGGTGCCCTAGCCTAAAGTCTAGTGGTGCCCTAGCCTGAAGGCTAGGGGAGCCCTAGCCTTAGCTTACGGGAGCCCTAGCCTAAAGCCTAGGGGTGCCCTAGCCTGAAGGCTAGGGGAGCCCTAGCCTTAGACGAGGGGAGCCCTAGCCTAAAGCCTAGGGGTGCCCTAGCCTGAATGCTAGGGGAGCCCTAGCCTTAGCCTAGGGGAGCCTAAAGCCTAGGGGTGCCCTAGCCGGTAGGCTAGGGGAGCCCTAGCCTTAGCCTGGGGGAGCCCTAGCCTAAAGCCTAGGGGTGCCCTAGCCGGAAGGCTAGGGGAGCCCTAGCCTTAGCCTGGGGGAGCCCTAGCCTAAAGCCTAGGGGTGCCCTAGCCGGAAGGCTAGGGGAGCCCTAGCCTTAGCCTGAGTGAGCCCTAGCCTAAAGCCTAGGGGTGCCCTAGCCGGAAGGCTAGGGGAGCCCTAGCCTTAGCCTAGGGGAGCCCTAGCCTAAAGCCTAGGAGTTCCCTAGCCTGAAGGCTAGGGGAGCCCTAGCCTTAGCCTAGGGGTGCCCTAGCCTAAAGTCTAGGGGTGCCCTAACCTGAAGGCTAGGGGAGACCTAGCCTTAGCCTTGGGGAGCCCTAGCCTAAAGCCTAGGGGTGCCCTAGCCTGAAGGCTAGGGGAGCCCGAGCCTTAGCCTAGGGGAGCCCGAGCCTAAAGCCTAGGGGTGCCCTAGCCTGAAGGCTAGGGGACCCCTAGCCTTAGCCTAGGGGAACCTGAGCCTAAAGCCTAGGGGTGCACTAGGCTGAAGGCTAGGGGAGCCCAAGCCTTATCCTAGGGGAGCCTAAAGCCTCGGGGTGCCCTAGCCTGAAGGCTATGGGAGCCCTAGCCTTAGTCTAGGGGAGCCCGAACCTAAACCCTAGGGGTGCCCTAGCCTGAAGGCTAGGGGATCCCTAGCCTTAGCCTAGGGGAGCCTAAAGCCTCGGGGTGCCCTAGCCTGAAGGCTAGGGGAGCCCTAGCCGTACCCTAGGGGAGCCAGAGTCTAAAGCCTAGGGGTGGACTAGCCTGAAGGCTAGGGGAGCCCTAGCCTTAGCCTAGGGGAGCCTAAAGCCTCGGGGTGCCCTAGCCTGAAGGCTAGGGGAGCCCTAGCCTTAGCTTAGGGGAGCCAGAGACTAAAGCCTAGGGGTTCCCTAGCCTGAAAGCTAGGGGAGCCCTAGCCTTAGCCTAGGGGAGCCTAAAGCCTCGGGGTGCCCTAGCGTGAAGGCTAGGGTAGCCCTAGCCATAGCCTAGGGGATCCCGAGCCTAAAGCCTAGGGGTGCCCTAGCCTGAAGGCTAGGGGACCCCGAGCCTTAGCCTAGGGGAACCCGAGCCTAAAGCCTCGGGGTGCCGTAGCCTGAAGGCTAGGGGAGCCTTACCCTTAGCCTAGAGCAGCCTAAAGCCACGGGATACCTTAGCCTGAAGGCTAGGGGAGCCCAAGCCGTAACCTAGGGGAGCCCGAGCCTAAAGCCTAGGGGTGGCCTAGCCTGAAGGCTAGGGGAGCCCTAGGCTTAGCCTAGGGGAGCCTAAAGCCTCAGGTTGCCCTAGCCTGAAGGCTAGGGGAGCCCTAGCCGTAGCCTAGGGGAGCCCGAGCCTAAAGCCTAGGGGTGCCCTAGCCTGAAGGCTAGGGGATCCCTAGCCTTAGCCTAGGGGAGCCTAAAGCCTCGGGGTGCCCTAGCCTGAAGGCTAGGGGAGCCCTAGCCTTAGCTTAGGGGAGCCAGAGCCTAAAGCCTAGGGGTGCCCTAGCCTGAAGGCTAGGGGAGCCCTAGCCTTAGCCTAGGGGATCCTAAAGCCTAGGGGTGCCCTAGCCTGAAGGCTAGGGGAGCCCTAGCCTTAGCCTAGGGGAGCCTAAAGCCTTGGGTTGCCCTAGCCTGAAGCTAGGGTAGCCCGAGCCTTAGCCTAGGGGAGCCCGAGCCTAAAGCCTAGGGGTGCCCTAGCCTGAAGGCTAGGGGAGCCCGAGCCTTAGCCTAGGGGAGCCTGAGCCTAAAGCCTAGGGGTGCCCTAGCCTGAAGGCTAGGGGTGCCCGAGCCTTAGCCTAGGGGAGCCCGAGCCTAAAGCCTAGGGGTGCCATAGCCTGAAGGCTAGGGGAGCCCGAGCCTTAGCCTAGGGGAGCCCGAGCCTAAAGCCTAGGGGTGCCCTAACCTGAAGGCTAGGGGAACCCGAGCCTTATCCTAGGGGAGCCCGAGCCTAAAGCCTAGGGGTGCCCTAGCCTGAAGGCTAGGGGAGCCCGAGCCTTAGCCTAGGGGAGCCCGAGCCTAAAGCCTAGGGGTGCCCTAGCCTGAAGGCTAGGGGAGCCCGAGCCTTAGCCTAGGGGAGCCCGAGCCTAAAGCCTAGGGGTGCCCTAGCCTGAAGGCTAGGGGACCCCTAGGCTTAGTCTAGGGGAGCCCGAGCCTAAACCCTAGGGGTGCCCTAGCCTGAAGGCTAGGGGACCCCTAGCCTTAGCCTAGGGGAACCTGAGCCTAAAGCCTAGGGGAGCCCTAGCCTTAGCCTAGGGGAGCCTAAAACCTAGGGTTGCCCTAGCCTGAAGGCTAGGGGAGCCCTAGCCTTAGCCTAGGGGAGCCCTAGCCTTAGCCTAGGGGAGCTTAAAAGCTAGGGTTGCCCTAGCCTGAAGGCTACGGGAGCCCTAGCCTTAGCCTAGGGGTGCCTAAATCCTAGGGGTGCCCTAGCCAGAAGGCTAGGGGAGCCCTAGCCTTAGCCTAGGGGAGCCCAAGCCTAAAGCCTAGGGGTGCCCTAGCCTGAATGCTAGGGGAGCCCTAGCCTTAGCCAAGGGGAGCCTAAAGCCTCGGGGTGCCCTAGCCTGAAGGCTAGGGGAGCCCTAGCCTTAGCCTAGGGGAGCCCGAGCCTAAAGCCAGGGGTGCCCTAGCCTGAAATCTATGGGAGCCCTAGCCTTAGCCTAGGGGAGCCTAAAGCCTCGTGGTGCCCTAGCCTTAAGGTTAGGGGAGCCCTAGCCTTAGCCTAGGGGAGCCCGAGCCTAAAGCCTAGGGGTGCCCTCGCCTGAAGGCTAGGGGAGCCCTAGCCTTAGCCTGGGGGAGCCCTAGCCTAATGCCTAGGGGTGCCCTAGCCGGAAGGCTAGGGGAGCCCTAGCCTTAGCCTGGGGGAGCCCTAGCCTTAGCCTGGGGGAGCCCTAGCCTAAAGCCTAGGGGTGCCCTAGCCGGAAGGCTAGGGAAGCCCTAGCCTTAGTCTGGGGGAGCCCTTGCCTAAAGCCTAGGGGTGCCCTAGCCTTAGCCTGGGGGAGCCCTAGCCTAAAGCCTAGGGGTGCCCTAGCCGGAAGGCTAGGGAAGCCCTAGCCTTAGTCTGGGGGAGCCCTAGCCTAAAGCCTAGGGGTGCCCTAGCCGGAAGGCTAGGGGAGCCCTAGCCTTAGCCTGGGGGAGCCCTAGCCTAAAACCTAGGGGTGCCCTAGCCGGAAGGCTAGGGGAGCCCTAGCCTTAGCCTAGAGGAGCCCTAGCCTAAAGGCTAGGGGTGCCCTAGCCGGAAGGCTAGGGCTTGCCCTAGCCTTAGCCTAGGGGAGCCCTTGCCTAAAGCCTAGGGGTGCCCTAGCCTGAAGGCTAGGGGAGCCCTAGCCTTAGCCTAGGGGAGCCCTAGCCTAAAGCCTAGGGGTGCCCTAGGCTGAAGGCTAGGGGAGCCCTAGCCTTAGCCTAGGGGAGCCCTAGCCTAAAGCCTAGTGGTGCCCTAGGCTGAAGGCTAGGGGAGCCCTAGCCTTAGCCTAGGGGAGCCCTAGCCTTAGCCTAGGGGAGCCCTAGCCTAAAGCCTAGGGGTGCCCTAGTCTGAAGGCTAGGGGAGCCCTAGCCTTAGCCTAGGGGAGCCCTAGCCTAAAGCCTAGGGGTGCCCTAGCCTGAAGGCTAGGGGAGCCCTTGCCTTAGCCTAGGGGAGCCCTAGCCTAAAGCCTAGGGGTGCCCTAGCCTGAAGGCTAGGGGAGCCCTAGCCTTAGCCTAGGGGAGCCCTAGCCTAAAGCCTAGGTGTGCCCTAGCCTGAAGGCTAGGGGAGCCCTAGCCTTAGCCTAGGGGAGCCCTAACCTAAAGCCTAGGGGTGCCCTAGCCTGAAGTCTAGAGGAGCCCTAGCCTTAGCCTAGGGGAGCCCTAGCCTAAAGCCTAGGGGTTCCCTAGCCTGAAGGCTAGGGGAGCCCTAGCCTTAGCCTAGGGGTGCCCTAGCCTAAAGTCTAGGGGTGCCCTAGCCTGAAGGCTAGGGGAGACCTAGCCTTAGCCTAGGGGAGCCCTAGCCTAAAGCCTAGGGGTGCCCTAGCCTGAAGGCTAGGGGAGCCCTAGCCTTAGCCTAGGGGTGCCCTAGCCTAAAGTCTAGGGGTGCCCTAGCCTGAAGGCTAGGGGAGCCCTAGCCTTAGCTTACGGGAGCCCTAGCCTAAAGCCTAGGGGTGCCCTAGCCTGAAGGCTAGGGGAGCCCTAGCCTTAGACGAGGGGAGCCCTAGCCTAAAGCCTAGGGGTGCCCTAGCCTGAAGGCTAGGGGAGCCCGAGCCTTAGCCTAGGGGAGCCTAAAGCCTAGGGGTGCCCTAGCCGGAAGGCTAGGGGAGCCCTAGCCTTAGCCTGGGGGAGCCCTAGCCTAAAGCCTAGGTGTGCCCTAGCCGGAAGGCTAGGGGAGCCCTAGTCTTAGCCTGGGGGAGCCCTAGCCTAAAGCCTACGGGTGCCCTAGCCGGAAGGCTAGGGGAGCCCTAGCCTTAGCCTGGGGGAGCCCTAGCCTAAAGCCTAGGGGTGCCCTAGCCGGAAGGCTAGGGGAGCCCTAGCCTTAGCCTGGGGGAGCCCTAGCCTAAAGCCTAGGGGTGCCCTAGCCGGAAGGCTAGGGGAGCCCTAGCCTTAGCCTGGGGGAGCCCTAGCCTAAAGCCTAGGGGTGCCCTAGCCGGAAGGCTAGGGGAGCCCTAGCCTTAGCCTGGGCGAGCCCTAGCCTAAAGCCTAGCGGTGCCCTAGCCAGAAGGCTAGGGGAGCCCTAGCCTTAGCCTGGGGGAGCCCTAGCCTAAAGCCTAGGGGTGCCCTAGCCGGAAGGCTAGGGGAGCCCTAGCCTTAGCCTGGGGGAGCCCTAGCCTAAAGCCTAGGGGTGCCCTAGCCGGAAGGCTAGGGGAGCCCGAGCCTTAGCCGAGGGGAGCCCGAGCCTAAAGCCTAGGGGTGCCCAAGCCTGAAGGCTAGGGGAGCCCTAGCCTTAGCCTAGTGGAGCCTAAAGCCTAGGCGTGCCCTAGCCAGAAGGCTAGGGGAGCCCTAGCCTTAGCCTAGGGGAGCCTAAAGCCTAGGGGTTCCCTAGCCTGAAGGCTAGGGGAGCCCTAGCCTTAGCCTAGGGGAGCCCGAGCCTAAAGACTAGGGGTGCCCTAGCCTGAAGGCTACGGGAGCCCTAGCCTTAGCCTAGGGGTGCCTAAATCCTAGGGGTGCCCTAGCCAGAAGGCTAGGGGAGCCCTAGCCTTAGCGTAGGGGAGCCCAAGCCTAAAGCCTAGGGGTTCCCTAGCCTGAAAGCTAGGGGAGCCCTAGCCTTAGCCTAGGGGAGCCTAAAGCCTCGGGGTGCCCTAGCGTGAAGGCTAGGGTAGCCCTAGCCATAGCCTAGGGGATCCCGAGCCTAAAGCCTAGGGGTGCCCTAGCCTGAAGGCTAGGGTAGCCCTAGCCTTAGCCTAGGGGAGCCCGAGCCTAAAGCCTAGGGGTGCCCTAGCCTGAAGGCTAGGGGACCCCGAGCCTTAGCCTAGGGGAACCCGAGCCTAAAGCCTCGGGGTGCCGTAGCCTGAAGGCTAGGGGAGCCTTACCCTTAGCCTAGAGCAGCCTAAAGCCACGGGATACCTTAGCCTGAAGGCTAGGGGAGCCCAAGCCGTAACCTAGGGGAGCCCGAGCCTAAAGCCTAGGGGTGGCCTAGCCTGAAGGCTAGGGGAGCCCTAGGCTTAGCCTAGGGGAGCCTAAAGCCTCAGGTTGCCCTAGCCTGAAGGCTAGGGGAGCCCTAGCCGTAGCCTAGGGGAGCCCGAGCCTAAAGCCTAGGGGTGCCCTAGCCTGAAGGCTAGGGGATCCCTAGCCTTAGCCTAGGGGAGCCTAAAGCCTCGGGGTGCCCTAGCCTGAAGGCTAGGGGAGCCCTAGCCTTAGCTTAGGGGAGCCAGAGCCTAAAGCCTAGGGGTGCCCTAGCCTGAAGGCTAGGGGAGCCCTAGCCTTAGCCTAGGGGATCCTAAAGCCTAGGGGTGCCCTAGCCTGAAGGCTAGGGGAGCCCTAGCCTTAGCCTAGGGGAGCCTAAAGCCTTGGGTTGCCCTAGCCTGAAGCTAGGGTAGCCCGAGCCTTAGCCTAGGGGAGCCCGAGCCTAAAGCCTAGGGGTGCCCTAGCCTGAAGGCTAGGGGAGCCCGAGCCTTAGCCTATGGGAGCCTGAGCCTAAAGCCTAGGGGTGCCCTAGCCTGAAGGCTAGGGGTGCCCGAGCCTTAGCCTAGGGGAGCCCGAGCCTAAAGCCTAGGGGTGCCATAGCCTGAAGGCTAGGGGAGCCCGAGCCTTAGCCTAGGGGAGCCCGAGCCTAAAGCCTAGGGGTGCCCTAACCTGAAGGCTAGGGGAACCCGAGCCTTATCCTAGGGGAGCCCGAGCCTAAAGCCTAGGGCTGCCCTAGCCTGAAGGCTAGGGGAGCCCGAGCCTTAGCCTAGGGGAGCCCGAGCCTAAAGCCTAGGGGTGCCCTAGCCTGAAGGCTAGGGGAGCCCGAGCCTTAGCCTAGGGGAGCCCGAGCCTAAAGCCTAGGGGTGCCCTAGCCTGAAGGCTAGGGGACCCCTAGGCTTAGTCTAGGGGAGCCCGAGCCTAAACCCTAGGGGTGCCCTAGCCTGAAGGCTAGGGGACCCCTAGCCTTAGCCTAGGGGAACCTGAGCCTAAAGCCTAGGGGAGCCCTAGCCTTAGCCTAGGGGAGCCTAAAACCTAGGGTTGCCCTAGCCTGAAGGCTAGGGGAGCCCTAGCCTTAGCCTAGGGGAGCCCTAGCCTTAGCCTAGGGGAGCTTAAAAGCTAGGGTTGCCCTAGCCTGAAGGCTACGGGAGCCCTAGCCTTAGCCTAGGGGTGCCTAAATCCTAGGGGTGCCCTAGCCAGAAGGCTAGGGGAGCCCTAGCCTTAGCCTAGGGGAGCCCAAGCCTAAAGCCTAGGGGTGCCCTAGCCTGAATGCTAGGGGAGCCCTAGCCTTAGCCAAGGGGAGCCTAAAGCCTCGGGGTGCCCTAGCCTGAAGGCTAGGGGAGCCCTAGCCTTAGCCTAGGGGAGCCCGAGCCTAAAGCCAGGGGTGCCCTAGCCTGAAATCTATGGGAGCCCTAGCCTTAGCCTAGGGGAGCCTAAAGCCTCGTGGTGCCCTAGCCTTAAGGTTAGGGGAGCCCTAGCCTTAGCCTAGGGGAGCCCGAGCCTAAAGCCTAGGGGTGCCCTCGCCTGAAGGCTAGGGGAGCCCTAGCCTTAGCCTGGGGGAGCCCTAGCCTAAAGCCTAGGGGTGCCCTAGCCGGAAGGCTAGGGGAGCCCTAGCCTTAGCCTGGGGGAGCCCTAGCCTTAGCCTGGGGGAGCCCTAGCCTAAAGCCTAGGGGTGCCCTAGCCGGAAGGCTAGGGAAGCCCTAGCCTTAGTCTGGGGGAGCCCTAGCCTAAAGCCTAGGGGTGCCCTAGCCTTAGCCTGGGGGAGCCCTAGCCTAAAGCCTAGGGGTGCCCTAGCCGGAAGGCTAGGGAAGCCCTAGCCTTAGTCTGGGGGAGCCCTAGCCTAAAGCCTAGGGGTGCCCTAGCCGGAAGGCTAGGGGAGCCCTAGCCTTAGCCTGGGGGAGCCCTAGCCTAAAACCTAGGGGTGCCCTAGCCGGAAGGCTAGGGGAGCCCTAGCCTTAGCCTAGGGGAGCCCTAGCCTAAAGGCTAGGGGTGCCCTAGCCGGAAGGCTAGGGGAGCCCTAGCCTTAGCCTAGGGGAGCCCAAAGCCTAGGGGTGCCCTAGCCGGAAGCCTAGGGTTGCCCTAGCCTGAAGGCTAGGGGAGCCCTAGCCTTAGCCTAGGGGAGCCCTAGCCCAAAGCCTAGGGATGCCCTAGCCTGAAGGCTAGGGGAGCCCTAGCCTTAGCCTAGGGGAGCCCTAGCCTTAGCCTAGGGGAGCCTAAAGCCTAGGGGTGCCCTAGCCTGAAGGCTAGGGGAGCCCTAGCCTTAGCCTAGGGGAGCCCTAGCCTAATGCCTAGGCGTGCCCCAGCCTGAAGGTCAGGGGAGCCCTAGCCTTAACCTAGGGGAGCCCTAGCCTTAGCCTAGGGGAGCCCTAGCCTAAAGCCTAGGGGTGCCCTAGCCTGAAGGCTAGCGGAGCCCTAGCCTTAGCCTAGGGGAGCCCTTGCCTAAAGCCTAGGGGTGCCCTAGCCTGAAGGCTAGGGCTTGCCCTAGCCTTAGCCTAGGGGAGCCCTTGCCTAAAGCCTAGGGGTGCCCTAGCCTGAAGGCTAGGGGAGCCCTAGCCTTAGCCTAGGGGAGCCCTAGCCTAAAGCCTAGGGGTGCCCTAGGCTGAAGGCTAGGGGAGCCCTAGCCTTAGCCTAGGAGAGCCCTAGCCTAAAGCCTAGTGGTGCCCTAGGCTGAAGGCTAGGGGAGCCCTAGCCTTAGCCTAGGGGAGCCCTAGCCTAAAGCCTAGGGGTGCCCTAGTCTGAAGGCTAGGGGAGCCCTAGCCTTAGCCTAGGGGAGCCCTAGCCTAAAGCCTTGGGGTGCCCTAGCCTGAAGGCTAGGGGAGCCCTTGCCTTAGCCTAGGGGAGCCCTAGCCTAAAGCCTAGGGGTGCCCTAGCCTGAAGGCTAGGGGAGCCCTAGCCTTAGCCTAGGGGAGCCCTAGCCTAAAGCCTAGGTGTGCCCTAGCCTGAAGGCTAGGGGAGCCCTAGCCTTAGCCTAGGGGAGCCCTAACCTAAAGCCTAGGGGTGCCCTAGCCTGAAGTCTAGAGGAGCCCTAGCCTTAGCCTAGGGGAGCCCTAGCCTAAAGCCTAGGGGTTCCCTAGCCTGAAGGCTAGGGGAGCCCTAGCCTTAGCCTAGGGGTGCCCTAGCCTAAAGTCTAGGGGTGCCCTAGCCTGAAGGCTAGGGGAGACCTAGCCTTAGCCTAGGGGAGCCCTAGCCTAAAGCCTAGGGGTGCCCTAGCCTGAAGGCTAGGGGAGCCCTAGCCTTAGCCTAGGGGTGCCCTAGCCTAAAGTCTAGGGGTGCCCTAGCCTGAAGGCTAGGGGAGCCCTAGCCTTAGCTTACGGGAGCCCTAGCCTAAAGCCTAGGGGTGCCCTAGCCTGAAGGCTAGGGGAGCCCTAGCCTTAGACGAGGGGAGCCCTAGCCTAAAGCCTAGGGGTGCCCTAGCCTGAAGGCTAGGGGAGCCCGAGCCTTAGCCTAGGGGAGCCTAAAGCCTAGGGGTGCCCTAGCCGGAAGGCTAGGGGAGCCCTAGCCTTAGCCTGGGGGAGCCCTAGCCTAAAGCCTAGGTGTGCCCTAGCCGGAAGGCTAGGGGAGCCCTAGTCTTAGCCTGGGGGAGCCCTAGCCTAAAGCCTACGGGTGCCCTAGCCGGAAGGCTAGGGGAGCCCTAGCCTTAGCCTGGGGGAGCCCTAGCCTAAAGCCTAGGGGTGCCCTAGCCGGAAGGCTAGGGGAGCCCTAGCCTTAGCCTGGGGGAGCCCTAGCCTAAAGCCTAGGGGTGCCCTAGCCGGAAGGCTAGGGGAGCCCTAGCCTTAGCCTGGGGGAGCCCTAGCCTAAAGCCTAGGGGTGCCCTAGCCGGAAGGCTAGGGGAGCCCTAGCCTTAGCCTGGGGGAGCCCTAGCCTAAAGCCAGCGGTGCCCTAGCCGGAAGGCTAGGGGAGCCCTAGCCTTAGCCTGGGGGAGCCCTAGCCTAAAGCCTAGGGGTGCCCTAGCCGGAAGGCTAGGGGAGCCCTAGCCTTAGCCTGGGGGAGCCCTAGCCTAAAGCCTAGGGGTGCCCTAGCCGGAAGGCTAGGGGAGCCCGAGCCTTAGCCGAGGGGAGCCCGAGCCTAAAGCCTAGGGGTGCCCAAGCCTGAAGGCTAGGGGAGCCCTAGCCTTAGCCTAGGGGAGCCTAAAGCCTAGGCGTGCCCTAGCCAGAAGGCTAGGGGAGCCCTAGCCTTAGCCTAGGGGAGCCTAAAGCCTAGGGGTTCCCTAGCCTGAAGGCTAGGGGAGCCCTAGCCTTAGCCTAGGGGAGCCCGAGCCTAAAGACTAGGGGTGCCCTAGCCTGAAGGCTACGGGAGCCCTAGCCTTAGCCTAGGGGTGCCTAAATCCTAGGGGTGCCCTAGCCAGAAGGCTAGGGGAGCCCTAGCCTTAGCCTAGGGGAGCCCAAGCCTAAAGCCTAGGGGTGCCCTAGCCTGAATGCTAGGGGAGCCCTAGCCTTAGCCAAGGGGAGCCTAAAGCCTCGGGGTGCCCTAGCCTGAAGGCTAGGGGAGCCCTAGCCTTAGCCTAGGGGAGCCCGAGCCTAAAGCCAGGGGTGCCCTAGCCTGAAGTCTATGGGAGCCCTAGCCTTAGCCTAGGGGAGCCTAAAGCCTCGTGGTGCCCTAGCCTTAAGGTTAGGGGAGCCCTAGCCTTAGCCTAGGGGAGCCCGAGCCTAAAGCCTAGGGGTGCCCTAGCCTGAAGGCTAGGGGAGCCCTAGCCTTAGCCTGGGGGAGCCCTAGCCTAAAGCCTAGGGGTGCCCTAGCCGGAAGGCTAGGGGAGCCCTAGCCTTAGCCTGGGGGAGCCCTAGCCTTAGCCTGGGGGAGCCCTAGCCTAAAGCCTAGGGGTGCCCTAGCCGGAAGGCTAGGGAAGCCCTAGCCTTAGCCTGGGGGAGCCCTAGCCTAAAGCCTAGGGGTGCCCTAGCCGGAAGGCTAGGGGAGCCCTAGCCTTAGCCTGGGGGAGCCCTAGCCTAAAACCTAGGGGTGCCCTAGCCGGAAGGCTAGGGGAGCCCTAGCCTTAGCCTAGGGGAGCCCTAGCCTAAAGCCTAGGGGTGCCCTAGCCGGAAGGCTAGGGGAGCCCTAGCCTTAGACTAGGGGAGCCCAAAGCCTAGGGGTGCCCTAGCCGGAAGCCTAGGGTTGCCCTAGCCTGAAGGCTAGGGGAGCCCTAGCCTTAGCCTAGGGGAGCCCTAGCCCAAAGAGTAGGGATGTCCTAGCCTGAAGGCTAGGGGAGCCCTAGCCTTAGCCTAGGGGAGCCCTAGCCTTAGCCTAGGGGAGCCTAAAGCCTAGGGGTGCCCTAGCCTGAAGGCTAGGGGAGCCCTAGCCTTAGCCTAGGGGAGCCCTAGCCTAATGCCTAGGCGTGCCCCAGCCTGAAGGCTAGGGGAGCCCTAGCCTTAACCTAGGGGAGCCCTAGCCTAAAGCCTAGGGGTGCCCTAGCCTGAAGGCTAGGGGAGACCTAGCCTTAACCAGGGGAGCCCTAGCCTAAAGCCTAGGGGTGCCCTAGCCTGAAGGCTAGCGGAGCCCTAGCCTTAGCCTAGGGGAGCCCTTGCCTAAAGCCTAGGGGTGCCCTAGCCTGAAGGCTAGGGGAGCCCTAGCCTTAGCCTAGGCGAGCCCTTGCCTAAAGCCTAGGGGTGCCCTCGCCTGAAGGCTAGGGGAGCCCTAGCCTTAGCCTAGGGGAGCCCTAGCCTAAAGCCTAGGGGTGCCCTAGCCTGAAGGCTAGGGGAGCCCTAGCCTTAGCCTAGGGGAGCCCTAGCCTAAAGCCTAGGGGTGCCCTAGGCTGAAGGCTAGGGGAGCCCTAGCCTTAGCCTAGGGGAGCCCTAGCCTAAAGCCTAGGGGTGCCCTAGGCTGAAGGCTAGGGGAGCCCTAGCCTTAGCCTAGGGGAGCCCTAGCCTTAGCCTAGGGGAGCCCTAGCCTAAAGCCTAGGGGTGCCCTAGTCTGAAGGCTAGGGGAGCCCTAGCCTTAGCCTAGGGGAGCCCTAGCCTAAAGCCTAGGGGTGCCCTAGCCTGAAGGCTAGGGGAGCCCTTGCCTTAGCCTAGGGGAGCCCTAGCCTAAAGCCTAGGTGTGCCCTAGCCTGAAGGCTAGGGGAGCCCTAGCCTTAGCCTAGGGGAGCACTAGCCTAAAGCCTAGGGGTGCCCTAGCCTGAAGGCTAGGGGAGCCCTAGCCTTAGCCTAGGGGAGCCCTAACCTAAAGCCTAGGGGTGCCCTAGCCTGAAGTCTAGAGGAGCCCTAGCCTTAGCCTAGGGGAGCCCTAGCTTAAAGCCTAGGGGTTCCCTAGCCTGAAGGCTAGGGGAGCCCTAGCCTTAGCCTAGGGGTGCCCTAGCCTAAAGTCTAGGGGTGCCCTAGCCTGAAGGCTAGGGGAGACCTAGCCTTAGCTTAGGGGAGCCCTAGCCTAAAGCCTAGGGGTGCCCTAGCCTGAAGGCTAGGGGAGCCCTAGCCTTAGCCTAGGGGTGCCCTAGCCTAAAGTCTAGGGGAGCCCTAGCCTTAGCCTGGGGGAGCCCTAGCCTAAAGCCTAGGGGTGCCCTAGCCTGAAGGCTAGGGGAGCCCTAGCCTTAGCCTAAGGGTGCCCTAGCCTAAAGTCTAGGGGAGCCCTAGCCTTAGCCTGGGGGAGCCCTAGCCTAAAGCCTAGGGGTGCCCTAGCCGGAAGGCTAGGGGAGCCCTAGCCTTAGCCTGGGGGAGCCCTAGCCTTAGCCTGGGGGAGCCCTAGCCTAAAGCCTAGGGGTGCCCTAGCCGGAAGGCTAGGGAAGCCCTAGCCTTAGCCTGGGGGAGCCCTAGCCTAAAGCCTAGGGGTGCCCTAGCCGGAAGGCTAGGGGAGCCCTAGCCTTAGCCTGGGGGAGCCCTAGCCTAAAACATAGGGGTGCCCTAGCCGGAAGGCTAGGGGAGCCCTAGCCTTAGCCTAGGGGAGCCCTAGCATAAAGCCTAGGGGTGCCCTAGCCGGAAGGCTAGGGGAGCCCTAGCCTTAGACTAGGGGAGCCCAAAGCCTAGGGGTGCCCTAGCCGGAAGCCTAGGGTTGCCCTAGCCTGAAGGCTAGGGGAGCCCTAGCCTTAGCCTAGGGGAGCCCTAGCCCAAAGCCTAGGGATGTCCTAGCCTGAAGGCTAGGGGAGCCCTAGCCTTAGCCTAGGGGAGCCCTAGCCTTAGCCTAGGGGAGCCTAAAGCCTAGGGGTGCCCTAGCCTGAAGGCTAGGGGAGCCCTAGCCTTAGCCTAGGGGAGCCCTAGCCTAATGCCTAGGCGTGCCCCAGCCTGAAGGCTAGGGGAGCCCTAGCCTTAACCTAGGGGAGCCCTAGCCTAAAGCCTAGGGGTGCCCTAGCCTGAAGGCTAGGGGAGACCTAGCCTTAACCAGGGGAGCCCTAGCCTAAAGCCTAGGGGTGCCCTAGCCTGAAGGCTAGCGGAGCCCTAGCCTTAGCCTAGGGGAGCCCTTGCCTAAAGCCTAGGGGTGCCCTAGCCTGAAGGCTAGGGGAGCCCTAGCCTTAGCCTAGGCGAGCCCTTGCCTAAAGCCTAGGGGTGCCCTCGCCTGAAGGCTAGGGGAGCCCTAGCCTTAGCCTAGGGGAGCCCTAGCCTAAAGCCTAGGGGTGCCCTAGCCTGAAGGCTAGGGGAGCCCTAGCCTTAGCCTAGGGGAGCCCTATCCTAAAGCCTAGGGGTGCCCTAGGCTGAAGGCTAGGGGAGCCCTAGCCTTAGCCTAGGGGAGCCCTAGCCTAAAGCCTAGGGGTGCCCTAGGCTGAAGGCTAGGGGAGCCCTAGCCTTAGGCTAGGGGAGCCCTAGCCTTAGCCTAGGGGAGCCCTAGCCTAAAGCCTAGGGGTGCCCTAGTCTGAAGGCTAGGGGAGCCCTAGCCTTAGCCTAGGGGAGCCCTAGCCTAAAGCCTAGGGGTGCCCTAGCCTGAAGGCTAGGGGAGCCCTTGCCTTAGCCTAGGGGAGCCCTAGCCTAAAGCCTAGGTGTGCCCTAGCCTGAAGGCTAGGGGAGCCCTAGCCTTAGCCTAGGGGAGCACTAGCCTAAAGCCTAGGGGTGCCCTAGCCTGAAGGCTAGGGGAGCCCTAGCCTTAGCCTAGGGGAGCCCTAACCTAAAGCCTAGGGGTGCCCTAGCCTGAAGTCTAGAGGAGCCCTAGCCTTAGCCTAGGGGAGCCCTAGCTTAAAGCCTAGGGGTTCCCTAGCCTGAAGGCTAGGGGAGCCCTAGCCTTAGCCTAGGGGTGCCCTAGCCTAAAGTCTAGGGGTGCCCTAGCCTGAAGGCTAGGGGAGACCTAGCCTTAGCCTAGGGGAGCCCTAGCCTAAAGCCTAGGGGTGCCCTAGCCTGAAGGCTAGGGGAGCCCTAGCCTTAGCCTAGGGGTGCCCTAGCCTAAAGTCTAGGGGTGCCCTAGCCTGAAGGCTAGGGGAGCCCTAGCCTTAGCTTACGGGAGCCCTAGCCTAAAGCCTAGGGGTGCCCTAGCCTGAAGGCTAGGGGAGCCCTAGCCTTAGACGAGGGGAGCCCTAGCCTAAAGCCTAGGGGTGCCCTAGCCTGAAGGCTAGGGGAGCCCTAGCCTTAGCCTAGGGGAGCCTAAAGCCTAGGGGTGCCCTAGCCGGAAGGCTAGGGGAGCCCTAGCCTTAGCCTGGGGGAGCCCTAGCCTAAAGCATAGGGGTGCCCTAGCCGGAAGGCTAGGGGAGCCCTAGCCTTAGCCTGGGGGGGCCCTAGCCTAAAGCCTAGGGGTGCCCTAGCCGGAAGGCTAGGGGAGCCCTAGCCTTAGCCTGGGGGAGCCCTAGCCTAAAGCCTAGGGGTGCCCTAGCCGGAAGGCTAGGGGAGCCCTAGCCTTAGCCTGGGGAAACCCTAGCCTAAAGCCTAGGTGTGCCCTAGCCGGAAGGCTAGGGGAGCCCTAGCCTTAGCCTGGGGGAGCCCTAGCCTAAAGCCTAGGGGTGCCTTAGCCGTAAGGCTAGGGGAGCCCTAGCCTTAGCCTGGGGGAGCCCTAGCCTAAAGCCTAGGGGTGCCCTAGCCGGAAGGCTAGGGGAGCCCTAGCCTTAGCCTGGGGGAGCCCTAGCCTAAAGCCTAGGGGTGCCCTAGCCGGAAGGCTAGGGGAGCCCTAGCCTTAGCCTGGGGGAGCCCTAGCCTAAAGCCTAGGGGTGCCCTAGCCGGAAGGCTAGGGGAGCCCTAGCCTTAGCCTGAGTGAGCCCTAGCCTAAAGTCTAGGGGTGCCCTAGCCGGAAGGCTAGGGGAGCCCTAGCCTTAGCCTAGGGGAGCCCTAGCCTAAAGCCTAGGGGTTCCCTAGCCTGAAGGCTAGGGGAGCCCTAGCCTTAGCCTAGGGGTGCCCTAGCCTAAAGTCTAGGGGTGCCCTAACCTGAAGGCTAGGGGAGACCTAGCCTTAGCCTTGGGGAGCCCTAGCCTAAAGCCTAGGCGTGCCCTAGCCTGAAGGCTAGGGGAGCCCTAGCCTTAGCCTAGGGGTGCCCTAGCCTAAAGTCTAGGGGTGCCCTAGCCTGAAGGCTAGGGGAGCCCTAGCCTTAGCCTACAGGAGCCCTAGCCTAAAGCCTAGGGGTGCCCTAGCCTTAGACTAGGGGAGCCCTAGCCTAAAGCCTAGGGGTGCCCTAGCCTGAAGGCTAGGGGAGCCCTGGCCTTAGCCTAGGGGAGCCTAAAGCCTAGGGGTGCCCTAGCCTGAAGGCTAGAGGAGCCCTAGCCTTAGCCTAGGGAAGCCCAAAGCCTAGGGGTGCCCTAGCCTGAAGGCTAGGGGAGCCCTAGCCTTAGCCTAGGGGAGCCCTAGCCTAAAGCCTAGGGGTGCCCTAGCCTGAAGGCTAGGGGAGCCCTAGCTTTAGCCTAGGGAGCCCTAGCCTAAAGCCTAGGGGTGCCCTAGCCTGAAGGCTAGGGGAGCCCTAGCCTTAGCCTAGGGTAGCCCTAGCCTTAGCCTAGGGGAGCCTAAAGCCTAGGGGTGCCCTATCCTGAAGGCTAGGGGAGCCCTAGCCTTAGCCTAGGGGAGCCCTAGCCTAAAGCCTAGGGGTGCCCCAGCCTGAAGGCTAGGGGAGCCCTAGCTTTAACCTAGGGGAGCCCTAGCCTAAAGCCTAGGGGTGCCCTAGCCTGAAGGCTAGGGGAGCCCTAGCCTTAGCCTAGGGGAGCCCTTGCCTAAAGCCTATGGGTGCCCTAGCCTGAAGGCTAGGGGAGCCCTAGCCTTAGCCAAGGGGAGCCCTAGCCTAAAGCCTAGGGGTGCCCTAGCCTGAAGGCTAGGGGAGCCCTAGCCTTAGCCTAGGGGAGCCCTAGCCTAAAGCCTAGGGGTGCCCTAGCCTGAAGGCTAGGGGAGCCCTAGCCTTAGCCTAGGGGAGCCCTAGCCTAAAGCCTACGGGTGCCCTAGGCTGAAGGCTATGTGAGCCCTAGCCTTAGCCTAGTGGAGCCCTAGCCTAAAGCCTAGGGGTGCCCTAGGCTGAAGGCTAGGGGAGCCCTAGCCTTAGCCTAGGGGAGCACTAGCCTAAAGCCTAGGGGTGCCCTAGCCTGAAGGCTAGGGGAGCCCTAGCCTTAGCCTAGGGGAGCCCTAGCCTAAAGCCTAGGGGTGCCCTAGCCTGAAGGCTAGGGGAGCCCTAGCCTTAGCCTAGGGGAGCCCTTGCCTAAAGCCTAGGGGTGCCCTAGCCTGAAGGCTAGGTGAGCCCTAGCCTTAGCCTAGGGGAGCCCTAGCCTAAAGCCTAGGGGTTCCCTAGCCTGAAGGCTAGGGGAGCCCTAGCCTTAGCCTAGGGGAGCCCTATCCTAAAGCCTAGGGGTGCCCTAGCCTGAAGGCTAGGGGAGACCTAGCCTTAGCCTAGGGGAGCCCTAGCCTAAAGCCTAGGGGTGCCCTAGCCTGAAGGCTAGGGGAGCCCTAGCCTTAGCCTAGGGGTGCCCTAGCCTAAAGCCTAGGGGTGCCCTAGCCTGAAGGCTAGGGGAGCCCTAGCCTTAGCCTAGGGGAGCCTAAAGCCTAGGGGTGCCCTAGCCTGAAGCCTAGGGGAGCCCTAGCCTTAGCCTAGGGGAGCCTAAAGCCTAGGGGTGCCCTAGCCGGAAGGCTAGGGGAGCCCTATCCTTAGCCTGGGGGAGCCCTAGCCTAAAGCCTAGGGGTGCCCTAGCCGGAAGGCTAGGGGAGCCCTAGCCTTAGCCTGGGGGTGCCCTAGTCTAAAGCTTAGGGGTGCCCTAGACGGAAGGCTAGGGGAGCCCTAGCCTTAGCCTGGGGGAGCCCTAGCCTAACGCCTAGGGATGCCCTAGCCGGAAGGCTAGGGGAGCCCTAGCCTTAGCCTGGGGGAGCCATAGCCTAAAGCCTAAGGGTGCCCTAGCCGGAAGGCTAGGGGAGCCCTAGCCTTAGCCTGGGGAGCCCTAGCCTAAAGCCTAGGGGTGCCCTAGCCGGAAGGCTAGGGGAGCCCTAGCCTTAGCCTGGGGGAGCCCTAGCCTAAAGCCTAGGGTTGCCCTAGCCGGAAGGCTAGGGGAACCCTAGCCTTAGCCTAGGGGAGCCCTAGCCTAAAGCCTAGGGGTGCCCTAGCCGGAAGGCTAGGGGAGCCCTAGCCTTAGCCTGGGGGATCCCTAGCCTAAAGCCTAGGGGTGCCCTAGCCGGAAGGCTAGGTGAGCCCTAGCCTTAGCCTGGGGGAGCCCTAGCCTAAAGCCTAGGGGTGCCGTAGCCGGAAGGCTAGGGGAGCCCTAGCCTTAGCCTGGGGGAGCCCTAGCCTAAAGCCTAGGGGTGCCGTAGCCAGAAGGCTAGGGGAGCCCTAGCCTTAACCTGGGGGAGCCCTAGCCTAAAGCCTAGGGGTGCCGTAGCCGGAAGGCTAGGGGAGCCCTAGCCTTAGCCTGGGGGAGCCCTAGCCTAAAGCCTAGGGCTGCCGTAGCCGGAAGGCTAGGGGAGCCCTAGCCTTAGCCTGGGGGAGCCCTAGCCTAAAGCCTAGGGGTGCCCTAGCCGGAAGGCTAGGGGAGCCCTAGCCTTAGCCTGGGGGAGCCATAGCCTAAAGCCTAGGGGTGCCGTAGCCGGAAGGCTAGGGGAGCCCTAGCCTTAGCCTGGGGGAGCCCTAGCCTAAAGCCTAGGGGTACCCTAGCCGGAAGGCTAGGGGAGCCCTAGCCTTAGCCTGGGGGAGCCCTAGCCTAAAGCCTAGGGGTTCCCTAGCCGGAAGGCTAGGGGAGCCCTAGCCTTTGCCTGGGGGAGCACTAGCCTAAAGCCTAGGGGTTCCCTAGCCTGAAGGCTAGGGGAGCCCTAGCCTTAGCCTGGGGGAGCCCTAACCTTAAGCCTAGGGGTGCCCTAGCCGGGAGGCTAGGGGAGCCCTAGCCTTAGCCTGGGGGAGCCCTAGCCTAAAGCCTAGGGGTGCCCTAGCCGGAAGGCTAGGGGAGCCCTAGACTTAGCCTGGGGGGAGGCCTAGCCTAAAGCGTAGGGGTGCCCTAGCCGGAAGGCTAGGGGAGCCCTAGCCTTAGCCTGGGGGAGCCCTAGCCTAAAGCCTAGGGGTGCCCTAGCCGGAAGGCTAGGGGAGCCCTAGCCTTAGCCTGGGAGAGCCCTAGCCTAAAGCCTAGGGGTGCCCTAGCCTGAAGGCTAGGGGAGCCCTAGCCTTAGCCTGGGGGAGCCCTAGCCTAAAGCCTAGGGGTGCCCTAGCCGGAAGGCTAGGGGAGCCCTAGCCTTAGCCTGGGGGAGCCCTAGCCTTAGCCTGGGGGAGCCCTAGCCTAAAGCCTAGGGGTGCCCTAGCCGGAAGGCTAGGGAAGCCCTAGCCTTAGCCTGGGGGAGCCCTAGCCTAAAGCCTAGGGGTGCCCTAGCCGGAAGGCTAGGGGAGCCCTAGCCTTAGCCTGGGGGAGCCCTAGCCTAAAACCTAGGGGTGCCCTAGCCGGAAGGCTAGGGGAGCCCTAGCCTTAGCCTAGGGGAGCCCTAGCCTAAAGCCTAGGGGTGCCCTAGCCGGAAGGCTAGGGGAGCCCTAGCCTTAGCCTAGGGGAGCCCAAAGCCTAGGGGTGCCCTAGCCGGAAGCCTAGGGTTGCCCTAGCCTGAAGGCTAGGGGAGCCCTAGCCTTAGCCTAGGGGAGCCCTAGCCCAAAGCCTAGGGATGCCCTAGCCTGAAGGCTAGGGGAGCCCTAGCCTTAGCCTAGGGGAGCCCTAGCCTTAGCCTAGGGGAGCCTAAAGCCTAGGGGTGCCCTAGCCTGAAGGCTAGGGGAGCCCTAGCCTTAGCCTAGGGGAGCCCTAGCCTAATGCCTAGGCGTGCCCCAGCCTGAAGGCTAGGGGAGCCCTAGCCTTAACCTAGGGGAGCCCTAGCCTAAAGCCTAGGGGTGCCCTAGCCTGAAGGCTAGGGGAGCCCTAGCCTTAGCCTAGGGGAGCCCTAGCCTAAAGCCTAGGGGTGCCCTAGCCTGAAGGCTAGCGGAGCCCTAGCCTTAGCCTAGGGGAGCCCTTGCCTAAAGCCTAGGGGTGCCCTAGCCTGAAGGCTAGGGGAGCCCTAGCCTTAGCCTAGGGGAGCCCTTGCCTAAAGCCTAGGGGTGCCCTAGCCTGAAGGCTAGGGGAGCCCTAGCCTTAGCCTAGGGGAGCCCTAGCCTAAAGCCTAGGGGTGCCCTAGCCTGAAGGCTAGGGGAGCCCTAGCCTTAGCCTAGGGGAGCCCTAGCCTAAAGCCTAGGGGTGCCCTAGGCTGAAGGCTAGGGGAGCCCTAGCCTTAGCCTAGGGGAGCCCTAGCCTAAAGCCTAGGGGTGCCCTAGGCTGAAGGCTAGGGGAGCCCTAGCCTTAGCCTAGGGGAGCCCTAGCCTTAGCCTAGGGGAGCCCTAGCCTAAAGCCTAGGGGTGCCCTAGCCTGAAGGCTAGGGGAGCCCTAGCCTTAGCCTAGGGGAGCCCTAGCCTAAAGCCTAGGGGTGCCCTAGCCTGAAGGCTAGGGGAGCCCTTGCCTTAGCCTAGGGGAGCCCTAGCCTAAAGCCTAGGGGTGCCCTAGCCTGAAGGCTAGGGGAGCCCTAGCCTTAGCCTAGGGGAGCCCTAGCCTAAAGCCTAGGTGTGCCCTAGCCTGAAGGCTAGGGGAGCCCTAGCCTTAGCCTAGGGGAGCCCTAACCTAAAGCCTAGGGGTGCCCTAGCCTGAAGTCTAGAGGAGCCCTAGCCTTAGCCTAGGGGAGCCCTAGCCTAAAGCCTAGGGGTTCCCTAGCCTGAAGGCTAGGGGAGCCCTAGCCTTAGCCTAGGGGTGCCCTAGCCTAAAGTCTAGGGGTGCCCTAGCCTGAAGGCTAGGGGAGACCTAGCCTTAGCCTAGGGGAGCCCTAGCCTAAAGCCTAGGGGTGCCCTAGCCTGAAGGCTAGGGGAGCCCTAGCCTTAGCCTAGGGGTACCCTAGCCTAAAGTCTAGGGTTGCCCTAGCCTGAAGGCTAGGGGAGCCCTAGCCTTAGCTTACGGGAGCCCTAGCCTAAAGCCTAGGGGTGCCCTAGCCTGAAGGCTAGGGGAGCCCTAGCCTTAGACGAGGGGAGCCCTAGCCTAAAGCCTAGGGGTGCCCTAGCCTGAAGGCTAGGGGAGCCCTAGCCTTAGCCTAGGGGAGCCTAAAGCCTAGGGGTGCCCTAGCCGGAAGGCTAGGGGAGCCCTAGCCTTAGCCTGGGGGAGCCCTAGCCTAAAGCCTAGGGGTGCCCTAGCCGGAAGGCTAGGGGAGCCCTAGCCTTAGCCTGGGGGAGCCCTAGCCTAAAGCCTAGGGGTGCCCTAGCCGGAAGGCTAGGGGAGCCGTAGCCTTAGCCTGGGGAAGCCCTAGCCTAAAGCCTAGGGGTGCCCTAGCCGGGAGGCTAGGGTAGCCCTAGCCTTAGCCTGGGGGAGCCCTAGCCTAAAGCCTAGGGGTGCCCTAGCCGGAAGGCTAGGGGAGCCCTAGCCTTAGCCTGGGGGAGCCCTAGCCTAAAGCCTAGGGGTGCCCTAGCCGGAAGGCTAGGGGAGCCCTAGCCTTAGCCTGGGGGAGCCCTAGCCTAAAGCCTAGGGGTGCCCTAGCCGGAAGGCTAGGGGAGCCCTAGCCTTAGCCTGAGTGAGCCCTAGCCTAAAGCCTAGGGGTGCCCTAGCCGGAAGGCTAGGGGAGCCCTAGCCTTAGCCAGGGGGAGCCCTAGCCTAAAGCCTAGGGGTGCCCTAGCCGGAAGGCTAGGGGAGCCCTAGCCTTAGCCTGGGGGAGCCCTAGCCTAAAGCCTAGGGGTGCCCTAGCTGGAAGGCTAGGGGAGCCCTAGCCTTAGCCTGGGGGAGCCCTAGCCTAAAGCCTAGGGGTGCCCTAGCCAGAAGGCTAGGGGAGCCCTAGCCTTAGCCTAGGGGAGCCCTAGCCTAAAGCCTAGGGGTGCCCTAGCCGGAAGGCTAGGGGAGCCCTAGCCTTAGCCTAGGGGAGCCCTAGCCTAATGCCTAGGGGTGCCCTAGCCGGAAGGCTAGGGGAGCCCTAGCCTTAACCTAGGGGAGCCCAAAGCCTAGGGGTGCCCTAACCTGAAGCCTAGGGGTGCCCTAGCCTGAAGGCTAGGGGAGCCCTAGCCTTAGCCTAGGGGAGCCCTAGCCTAAAGCCTAGGGGTGCCCTAGCCTGAGGCTAGGGGAGCCCTAGCCTTAGCCTAGGGGAAACCTAGCCTTAGCCTAGGGGAGCCTAAAGCCTAGGGCTGCCCTAGCCTGAAGGCTAGGGGAGCAATAGCCTTAGCCTAGGGGAGCCTAAAGCCTAGGGGTGCCCTAGCCTGAAGGCTAGGGGAGCCCTAGCCTTAGCCTAGGGGAGCCCTAGCCTAATGCCTAGGGGTGCCCCAGCCTGAAGGCTAGGGGAGCCCTAGCCTTAGCCTAGGGGAGCCCTAGCCTGAAGCCTAGGGGTGCCCCAGCCTGAAGGCTAGGGGAGCCCTAGCCTTAGCCTAGGGGAGCCCTAGCCTGAAGCCTAGGGGTGCCCCAGCCTGAAGGCTAGGGGAGCCCTAGCCTTAGCCTAGGGGAGCCCTAGCCTGAAGCCTAGGGGTGCCCCAGCCTGAAGGCTAGGGGAGCCCTAGCCTTAGCCTAGGGGAGCCCTAGCCTGAAGCCTAGGGGTGCCCCAGCCTGAAGGCTAGGGGAGCCCTAGCCTTAGCCTAGGGGAGCCCTAGCCTGAAGCCTAGGGGTGCCCCAGCCTGAAGGCTAGGGGAGCCCTAGCCTTAGCCTAGGGGAGCCCTAGCCTGAAGCCTAGGGGTGCCCCAGCCTGAAGGCTAGGGGAGCCCTAGCCTTAGCCTAGGGGAGCCCTAGCCTGAAGCCTAGGGGTGCCCCAGCCTGAAGGCTAGGGGAGCCCTAGCCTTAGCCTAGGGGAGCCCTAGCCTGAAGCCTAGGGGTGCCCCAGCCTGAAGGCTAGGGGAGCCCTAGCCTTAGCCTAGGGGAGCCCTAGCCTGAAGCCTAGGGGTGCCCCAGCCTGAAGGCTAGGGGAGCCCTAGCCTTAGCCTAGGGGAGCCCTAGCCTGAAGCCTAGGGGTGCCCCAGCCTGAAGGCTAGGGGAGCCCTAGCCTTAGCCTAGGGGAGCCCTAGCCTGAAGCCTAGGGGTGCCCCAGCCTGAAGGCTAGGGGAGCCCTAGCCTTAGCCTAGGGGAGCCCTAGCCTGAAGCCTAGGGGTGCCCCAGCCTGAAGGCTAGGGGAGCCCTAGCCTTAGCCTAGGGGAGCCCTAGCCTGAAGCCTAGGGGTGCCCCAGCCTGAAGGCTAGGGGAGCCCTAGCCTTAGCCTAGGGGAGCCCTAGCCTGAAGCCTAGGGGTGCCCCAGCCTGAAGGCTAGGGGAGCCCTAGCCTTAGCCTAGGGGAGCCCTAGCCTGAAGCCTAGGGGTGCCCCAGCCTGAAGGCTAGGGGAGCCCTAGCCTTAGCCTAGGGGAGCCCTAGCCTGAAGCCTAGGGGTGCCCCAGCCTGAAGGCTAGGGGAGCCCTAGCCTTAGCCTAGGGGAGCCCTAGCCTGAAGCCTAGGGGTGCCCCAGCCTGAAGGCTAGGGGAGCCCTAGCCTTAGCCTAGGGGAGCCCTAGCCTGAAGCCTAGGGGTGCCCCAGCCTGAAGGCTAGGGGAGCCCTAGCCTTAGCCTAGGGGAGCCCTAGCCTGAAGCCTAGGGGTGCCCCAGCCTGAAGGCTAGGGGAGCCCTAGCCTTAGCCTAGGGGAGCCCTAGCCTGAAGCCTAGGGGTGCCCCAGCCTGAAGGCTAGGGGAGCCCTAGCCTTAGCCTAGGGGAGCCCTAGCCTGAAGCCTAGGGGTGCCCCAGGCTGAAGGCTAGGGGAGCCCTAGCCTTAGCCTAGGGGAGCCCTAGCCTGAAGCCTAGGGGTGCCCCAGGCTGAAGGCTAGGGGAGCCCTAGCCTTAGCCTAGGGGAGCCCTAGCCTGAAGCCTAGGGGTGCCCCAGGCTGAAGGCTAGGGGAGCCCTAGCCTTAGCCTAGGGGAGCCCTAGCCTGAAGCCTAGGGGTGCCCCAGGCTGAAGGCTAGGGGAGCCCTAGCCTTAGCCTAGGGGAGCCCTAGCCTGAAGCCTAGGGGTGCCCCAGGCTGAAGGCTAGGGGAGCCCTAGCCTTAGCCTAGGGGAGCCCTAGCCTGAAGCCTAGGGGTGCCCCAGGCTGAAGGCTAGGGGAGCCCTAGCCTTAGCCTAGGGGAGCCCTAGCCTGAAGCCTAGGGGTGCCCCAGCCTGAAGGCTAGGGGAGCCCTAGCCTTAGCCTAGGGGAGCCCTAGCCTGAAGCCTAGGGGTGCCCCAGCCTGAAGGCTAGGGGAGCCCTAGCCTTAGCCTAGGGGAGCCCTAGCCTGAAGCCTAGGGGTGCCCCAGCCTGAAGGCTAGGGGAGCCCTAGCCTTAGCCTAGGGGAGCCCTAGCCTGAAGCCTAGGGGTGCCCCAGCCTGAAGGCTAGGGGAGCCCTAGCCTTAGCCTAGGGGAGCCCTAGCCTGAAGCCTAGGGGTGCCCCAGCCTGAAGGCTAGGGGAGCCCTAGCCTTAGCCTAGGGGAGCCCTAGCCTGAAGCCTAGGGGTGCCCCAGCCTGAAGGCTAGGGGAGCCCTAGCCTTAGCCTAGGGGAGCCCTAGCCTGAAGCCTAGGGGTGCCCCAGCCTGAAGGCTAGGGGAGCCCTAGCCTTAGCCTAGGGGAGCCCTAGCCTGAAGCCTAGGGGTGCCCCAGCCTGAAGGCTAGGGGAGCCCTAGCCTTAGCCTAGGGGAGCCCTAGCCTGAAGCCTAGGGGTGCCCCAGCCTGAAGGCTAGGGGAGCCCTAGCCTTAGCCTAGGGGAGCCCTAGCCTGAAGCCTAGGGGTGCCCCAGCCTGAAGGCTAGGGGAGCCCTAGCCTTAGCCTAGGGGAGCCCTAGCCTGAAGCCTAGGGGTGCCCCAGCCTGAAGGCTAGGGGAGCCCTAGCCTTAGCCTAGGGGAGCCCTAGCCTGAAGCCTAGGGGTGCCCCAGCCTGAAGGCTAGGGGAGCCCTAGCCTTAGCCTAGGGGAGCCCTAGCCTGAAGCCTAGGGGTGCCCCAGCCTGAAGGCTAGGGGAGCCCTAGCCTTAGCCTAGGGGAGCCCTAGCCTGAAGCCTAGGGGTGCCCCAGCCTGAAGGCTAGGGGAGCCCTAGCCTTAGCCTAGGGGAGCCCTAGCCTGAAGCCTAGGGGTGCCCCAGCCTGAAGGCTAGGGGAGCCCTAGCCTTAGCCTAGGGGAGCCCTAGCCTGAAGCCTAGGGGTGCCCCAGCCTGAAGGCTAGGGGAGCCCTAGCCTTAGCCTAGGGGAGCCCTAGCCTGAAGCCTAGGGGTGCCCCAGCCTGAAGGCTAGGGGAGCCCTAGCCTTAGCCTAGGGGAGCCCTAGCCTGAAGCCTAGGGGTGCCCCAGCCTGAAGGCTAGGGGAGCCCTAGCCTTAGCCTAGGGGAGCCCTAGCCTGAAGCCTAGGGGTGCCCCAGCCTGAAGGCTAGGGGAGCCCTAGCCTTAGCCTAGGGGAGCCCTAGCCTGAAGCCTAGGGGTGCCCCAGCCTGAAGGCTAGGGGAGCCCTAGCCTTAGCCTAGGGGAGCCCTAGCCTGAAGCCTAGGGGTGCCCCAGCCTGAAGGCTAGGGGAGCCCTAGCCTTAGCCTAGGGGAGCCCTAGCCTGAAGCCTAGGGGTGCCCCAGCCTGAAGGCTAGGGGAGCCCTAGCCTTAGCCTAGGGGAGCCCTAGCCTGAAGCCTAGGGGTGCCCCAGCCTGAAGGCTAGGGGAGCCCTAGCCTTAGCCTAGGGGAGCCCTAGCCTGAAGCCTAGGGGTGCCCCAGCCTGAAGGCTAGGGGAGCCCTAGCCTTAGCCTAGGGGAGCCCTAGCCTGAAGCCTAGGGGTGCCCCAGCCTGAAGGCTAGGGGAGCCCTAGCCTTAGCCTAGGGGAGCCCTAGCCTGAAGCCTAGGGGTGCCCCAGCCTGAAGGCTAGGGGAGCCCTAGCCTTAGCCTAGGGGAGCCCTAGCCTGAAGCCTAGGGGTGCCCCAGCCTGAAGGCTAGGGGAGCCCTAGCCTTAGCCTAGGGGAGCCCTAGCCTGAAGCCTAGGGGTGCCCCAGCCTGAAGGCTAGGGGAGCCCTAGCCTTAGCCTAGGGGAGCCCTAGCCTGAAGCCTAGGGGTGCCCCAGCCTGAAGGCTAGGGGAGCCCTAGCCTTAGCCTAGGGGAGCCCTAGCCCAAAGCCTAGGGATGTCCTAGCCTGAAGGCTAGGGGAGCCCTAGCCTTAGCCTAGGGGAGCCCTAGCCTTAGCCTAGGGGAGCCTAAAGCCTAGGGGTGCCCTAGCCTGAAGGCTAGGGGAGCCCTAGCCTTAGCCTAGGGGAGCCCTAGCCTAATGCCTAGGCGTGCCCCAGCCTGAAGGCTAGGGGAGCCCTAGCCTTAACCTAGGGGAGCCCTAGCCTAAAGCCTAGGGGTGCCCTAGCCTGAAGGCTAGGGGAGACCTAGCCTTAACCAGGGGAGCCCTAGCCTAAAGCCTAGGGGTGCCCTAGCCTGAAGGCTAGCGGAGCCCTAGCCTTAGCCTAGGGGAGCCCTTGCCTAAAGCCTAGGGGTGCCCTAGCCTGAAGGCTAGGGGAGCCCTAGCCTTAGCCTAGGCGAGCCCTTGCCTAAAGCCTAGGGGTGCCCTCGCCTGAAGGCTAGGGGAGCCCTAGCCTTAGCCTAGGGGAGCCCTAGCCTAAAGCCTAGGGGTGCCCTAGCCTGAAGGCTAGGGGAGCCCTAGCCTTAGCCTAGGGGAGCCCTAGCCTAAAGCCTAGGGGTGCCCTAGGCTGAAGGCTAGGGGAGCCCTAGCCTTAGCCTAGGGGAGCCCTAGCCTAAAGCCTAGGGGTGCCCTAGGCTGAAGGCTAGGGGAGCCCTAGCCTTAGGCTAGGGGAGCCCTAGCCTTAGCCTAGGGGAGCCCTAGCCTAAAGCCTAGGGGTGCCCTAGTCTGAAGGCTAGGGGAGCCCTAGCCTTAGCCTAGGGGAGCCCTAGCCTAAAGCCTAGGGGTGCCCTAGCCTGAAGGCTAGGGGAGCCCTTGCCTTAGCCTAGGGGAGCCCTAGCCTAAAGCCTAGGTGTGCCCTAGCCTGAAGGCTAGGGGAGCCCTAGCCTTAGCCTAGGGGAGCACTAGCCTAAAGCCTAGGGGTGCCCTAGCCTGAAGGCTAGGGGAGCCCTAGCCTTAGCCTAGGGGAGCCCTAACCTAAAGCCTAGGGGTGCCCTAGCCTGAAGTCTAGAGGAGCCCTAGCCTTAGCCTAGGGGAGCCCTAGCCTAAAGCCTAGGGGTGCCCTAGCCTGAAGGCTAGGGGAGCCCTAGCCTTAGCCTAGGGGTACCCTAGCCTAAAGTCTAGGGTTGCCCTAGCCTGAAGGCTAGGGGAGCCCTAGCCTTAGCTTACGGGAGCCCTAGCCTAAAGCCTAGGGGTGCCCTAGCCTGAAGGCTAGGGGAGCCCTAGCCTTAGACGAGGGGAGCCCTAGCCTAAAGCCTAGGGGTGCCCTAGCCTGAAGGCTAGGGGAGCCCTAGCCTTAGCCTAGGGGAGCCTAAAGCCTAGGGGTGCCCTAGCCGGAAGGCTAGGGGAGCCCTAGCCTTAGCCTGGGGGAGCCCTAGCCTAAAGCCTAGGGGTGCCCTAGCCGGAAGGCTAGGGGAGCCCTAGCCTTAGCCTGGGGGAGCCCTAGCCTAAAGCCTAGGGGTGCCCTAGCCGGAAGGCTAGGGGAGCCGTAGCCTTAGCCTGGGGAAGCCCTAGCCTAAAGCCTAGGGGTGCCCTAGCCGGGAGGCTAGGGTAGCCCTAGCCTTAGCCTGGGGGAGCCCTAGCCTAAAGCCTAGGGGTGCCCTAGCCGGAAGGCTAGGGGAGCCCTAGCCTTAGCCTGGGGGAGCCCTAGCCTAAAGCCTAGGGGTGCCCTAGCCGGAAGGCTAGGGGAGCCCTAGCCTTAGCCTGGGGGAGCCCTAGCCTAAAGCCTAGGGGTGCCCTAGCCGGAAGGCTAGGGGAGCCCTAGCCTTAGCCTGAGTGAGCCCTAGCCTAAAGCCTAGGGGTGCCCTAGCCGGAAGGCTAGGGGAGCCCTAGCCTTAGCCAGGGGGAGCCCTAGCCTAAAGCCTAGGGGTGCCCTAGCCGGAAGGCTAGGGGAGCCCTAGCCTTAGCCTGGGGGAGCCCTAGCCTAAAGCCTAGGGGTGCCCTAGCTGGAAGGCTAGGGGAGCCCTAGCCTTAGCCTGGGGGAGCCCTAGCCTAAAGCCTAGGGGTGCCCTAGCCAGAAGGCTAGGGGAGCCCTAGCCTTAGCCTAGGGGAGCCCTAGCCTAAAGCCTAGGGGTGCCCTAGCCGGAAGGCTAGGGGAGCCCTAGCCTTAGCCTAGGGGAGCCCTAGCCTAATGCCTAGGGGTGCCCTAGCCGGAAGGCTAGGGGAGCCCTAGCCTTAACCTAGGGGAGCCCAAAGCCTAGGGGTGCCCTAACCTGAAGCCTAGGGGTGCCCTAGCCTGAAGGCTAGGGGAGCCCTAGCCTTAGCCTAGGGGAGCCCTAGCCTAAAGCCTAGGGGTGCCCTAGCCTGAGGCTAGGGGAGCCCTAGCCTTAGCCTAGGGGAAACCTAGCCTTAGCCTAGGGGAGCCTAAAGCCTAGGGCTGCCCTAGCCTGAAGGCTAGGGGAGCAATAGCCTTAGCCTAGGGGAGCCTAAAGCCTAGGGGTGCCCTAGCCTGAAGGCTAGGGGAGCCCTAGCCTTAGCCTAGGGGAGCCCTAGCCTAATGCCTAGGGGTGCCCCAGCCTGAAGGCTAGGGGAGCCCTAGCCTTAGCCTAGGGGAGCCCTAGCCTGAAGCCTAGGGGTGCCCCAGCCTGAAGGCTAGGGGAGCCCTAGCCTTAGCCTAGGGGAGCCCTAGCCTGAAGCCTAGGGGTGCCCCAGCCTGAAGGCTAGGGGAGCCCTAGCCTTAGCCTAGGGGAGCCCTAGCCTGAAGCCTAGGGGTGCCCCAGCCTGAAGGCTAGGGGAGCCCTAGCCTTAGCCTAGGGGAGCCCTAGCCTGAAGCCTAGGGGTGCCCCAGCCTGAAGGCTAGGGGAGCCCTAGCCTTAGCCTAGGGGAGCCCTAGCCTGAAGCCTAGGGGTGCCCCAGCCTGAAGGCTAGGGGAGCCCTAGCCTTAGCCTAGGGGAGCCCTAGCCTGAAGCCTAGGGGTGCCCCAGCCTGAAGGCTAGGGGAGCCCTAGCCTTAGCCTAGGGGAGCCCTAGCCTGAAGCCTAGGGGTGCCCCAGCCTGAAGGCTAGGGGAGCCCTAGCCTTAGCCTAGGGGAGCCCTAGCCTGAAGCCTAGGGGTGCCCCAGCCTGAAGGCTAGGGGAGCCCTAGCCTTAGCCTAGGGGAGCCCTAGCCTGAAGCCTAGGGGTGCCCCAGCCTGAAGGCTAGGGGAGCCCTAGCCTTAGCCTAGGGGAGCCCTAGCCTGAAGCCTAGGGGTGCCCCAGCCTGAAGGCTAGGGGAGCCCTAGCCTTAGCCTAGGGGAGCCCTAGCCTGAAGCCTAGGGGTGCCCCAGCCTGAAGGCTAGGGGAGCCCTAGCCTTAGCCTAGGGGAGCCCTAGCCTGAAGCCTAGGGGTGCCCCAGCCTGAAGGCTAGGGGAGCCCTAGCCTTAGCCTAGGGGAGCCCTAGCCTGAAGCCTAGGGGTGCCCCAGCCTGAAGGCTAGGGGAGCCCTAGCCTTAGCCTAGGGGAGCCCTAGCCTGAAGCCTAGGGGTGCCCCAGCCTGAAGGCTAGGGGAGCCCTAGCCTTAGCCTAGGGGAGCCCTAGCCTGAAGCCTAGGGGTGCCCCAGCCTGAAGGCTAGGGGAGCCCTAGCCTTAGCCTAGGGGAGCCCTAGCCTGAAGCCTAGGGGTGCCCCAGCCTGAAGGCTAGGGGAGCCCTAGCCTTAGCCTAGGGGAGCCCTAGCCTGAAGCCTAGGGGTGCCCCAGCCTGAAGGCTAGGGGAGCCCTAGCCTTAGCCTAGGGGAGCCCTAGCCTGAAGCCTAGGGGTGCCCCAGCCTGAAGGCTAGGGGAGCCCTAGCCTTAGCCTAGGGGAGCCCTAGCCTGAAGCCTAGGGGTGCCCCAGCCTGAAGGCTAGGGGAGCCCTAGCCTTAGCCTAGGGGAGCCCTAGCCTGAAGCCTAGGGGTGCCCCAGCCTGAAGGCTAGGGGAGCCCTAGCCTTAGCCTAGGGGAGCCCTAGCCTGAAGCCTAGGGGTGCCCCAGCCTGAAGGCTAGGGGAGCCCTAGCCTTAGCCTAGGGGAGCCCTAGCCTGAAGCCTAGGGGTGCCCCAGCCTGAAGGCTAGGGGAGCCCTAGCCTTAGCCTAGGGGAGCCCTAGCCTGAAGCCTAGGGGTGCCCCAGCCTGAAGGCTAGGGGAGCCCTAGCCTTAGCCTAGGGGAGCCCTAGCCTGAAGCCTAGGGGTGCCCCAGGCTGAAGGCTAGGGGAGCCCTAGCCTTAGCCTAGGGGAGCCCTAGCCTGAAGCCTAGGGGTGCCCCAGGCTGAAGGCTAGGGGAGCCCTAGCCTTAGCCTAGGGGAGCCCTAGCCTGAAGCCTAGGGGTGCCCCAGCCTGAAGGCTAGGGGAGCCCTAGCCTTAGCCTAGGGGAGCCCTAGCCTGAAGCCTAGGGGTGCCCCAGCCTGAAGGCTAGGGGAGCCCTAGCCTTAGCCTAGGGGAGCCCTAGCCTGAAGCCTAGGGGTGCCCCAGCCTGAAGGCTAGGGGAGCCCTAGCCTTAGCCTAGGGGAGCCCTAGCCTGAAGCCTAGGGGTGCCCCAGCCTGAAGGCTAGGGGAGCCCTAGCCTTAGCCTAGGGGAGCCCTAGCCTGAAGCCTAGGGGTGCCCCAGCCTGAAGGCTAGGGGAGCCCTAGCCTTAGCCTAGGGGAGCCCTAGCCTGAAGCCTAGGGGTGCCCCAGCCTGAAGGCTAGGGGAGCCCTAGCCTTAGCCTAGGGGAGCCCTAGCCTGAAGCCTAGGGGTGCCCCAGCCTGAAGGCTAGGGGAGCCCTAGCCTTAGCCTAGGGGAGCCCTAGCCTGAAGCCTAGGGGTGCCCCAGCCTGAAGGCTAGGGGAGCCCTAGCCTTAGCCTAGGGGAGCCCTAGCCTGAAACCTAGGGGTGCCCCAGCCTGAAGGCTAGGGGAGCCCTAGCCTTAGCCTAGGGGAGCCCTAGCCTGAAGCCTAGGGGTGCCCCAGCCTGAAGGCTAGGGGAGCCCTAGCCTTAGCCTAGGGGAGCCCTAGCCTGAAGCCTAGGGGTGCCCCAGCCTGAAGGCTAGGGGAGCCCTAGCCTTAGCCTAGGGGAGCCCTAGCCTGAAGCCTAGGGGTGCCCCAGCCTGAAGGCTAGGGGAGCCCTAGCCTTAGCCTAGGGGAGCCCTAGCCTGAAGCCTAGGGGTGCCCCAGCCTGAAGGCTAGGGGAGCCCTAGCCTTAGCCTAGGGGAGCCCTAGCCTGAAGCCTAGGGGTGCCCCAGCCTGAAGGCTAGGGGAGCCCTAGCCTTAGCCTAGGGGAGCCCTAGCCTGAAGCCTAGGGGTGCCCCAGCCTGAAGGCTAGGGGAGCCCTAGCCTTAGCCTAGGGGAGCCCTAGCCTGAAGCCTAGGGGTGCCCCAGCCTGAAGGCTAGGGGAGCCCTAGCCTTAGCCTAGGGGAGCCCTAGCCTGAAGCCTAGGGGTGCCCCAGCCTGAAGGCTAGGGGAGCCCTAGCCTTAGCCTAGGGGAGCCCTAGCCTGAAGCCTAGGGGTGCCCCAGCCTGAAGGCTAGGGGAGCCCTAGCCTTAGCCTAGGGGAGCCCTAGCCTGAAGCCTAGGGGTGCCCCAGCCTGAAGGTAGGGGAGCCCTAGCCTTAGCCTAGGGGAGCCCTAGCCTGAAGCCTAGGGGTGCCCCAGCCTGAAGGCTAGGGGAGCCCTAGCCTTAGCCTAGGGGAGCCCTAGCCTGAAGCCTAGGGGTGCCCCAGCCTGAAGGCTAGGGGAGCCCTAGCCTTAGCCTAGGGGAGCCCTAGCCTGAAGCCTAGGGGTGCCCCAGCCTGAAGGCTAGGGGAGCCCTAGCCTTAGCCTAGGGGAGCCCTAGCCTGAAGCCTAGGGGTGCCCCAGCCTGAAGGCTAGGGGAGCCCTAGCCTTAGCCTAGGGGAGCCCTAGCCTGAAGCCTAGGGGTGCCCCAGCCTGAAGGCTAGGGGAGCCCTAGCCTTAGCCTAGGGGAGCCCTAGCCTGAAGCCTAGGGGTGCCCCAGCCTGAAGGCTAGGGGAGCCCTAGCCTTAGCCTAGGGGAGCCCTAGCCTGAAGCCTAGGGGTGCCCCAGCCTGAAGGCTAGGGGAGCCCTAGCCTTAGCCTAGGGGAGCCCTAGCCTGAAGCCTAGGGGTGCCCCAGCCTGAAGGCTAGGGGAGCCCTAGCCTTAGCCTAGGGGAGCCCTAGCCTGAAGCCTAGGGGTGCCCCAGCCTGAAGGCTAGGGGAGCCCTAGCCTTAGCCTAGGGGAGCCCTAGCCCAAAGCCTAGGGATGTCCTAGCCTGAAGGCTAGGGGAGCCCTAGCCTTAGCCTAGGGGAGCCCTAGCCTTAGCCTAGGGGAGCCTAAAGCCTAGGGGTGCCCTAGCCTGAAGGCTAGGGGAGCCCTAGCCTTAGCCTAGGGGAGCCCTAGCCTAATGCCTAGGCGTGCCCCAGCCTGAAGGCTAGGGGAGCCCTAGCCTTAACCTAGGGGAGCCCTAGCCTAAAGCCTAGGGGTGCCCTAGCCTGAAGGCTAGGGGAGACCTAGCCTTAACCAGGGGAGCCCTAGCCTAAAGCCTAGGGGTGCCCTAGCCTGAAGGCTAGCGGAGCCCTAGCCTTAGCCTAGGGGAGCCCTTGCCTAAAGCCTAGGGGTGCCCTAGCCTGAAGGCTAGGGGAGCCCTAGCCTTAGCCTAGGCGAGCCCTTGCCTAAAGCCTAGGGGTGCCCTCGCCTGAAGGCTAGGGGAGCCCTAGCCTTAGCCTAGGGGAGCCCTAGCCTAAAGCCTAGGGGTGCCCTAGCCTGAAGGCTAGGGGAGCCCTAGCCTTAGCCTAGGGGAGCCCTAGCCTAAAGCCTAGGGGTGCCCTAGGCTGAAGGCTAGGGGAGCCCTAGCCTTAGCCTAGGGGAGCCCTAGCCTAAAGCCTAGGGGTGCCCTAGGCTGAAGGCTAGGGGAGCCCTAGCCTTAGGCTAGGGGAGCCCTAGCCTTAGCCTAGGGGAGCCCTAGCCTAAAGCCTAGGGGTGCCCTAGTCTGAAGGCTAGGGGAGCCCTAGCCTTAGCCTAGGGGAGCCCTAGCCTAAAGCCTAGGGGTGCCCTAGCCTGAAGGCTAGGGGAGCCCTTGCCTTAGCCTAGGGGAGCCCTAGCCTAAAGCCTAGGTGTGCCCTAGCCTGAAGGCTAGGGGAGCCCTAGCCTTAGCCTAGGGGAGCACTAGCCTAAAGCCTAGGGGTGCCCTAGCCTGAAGGCTAGGGGAGCCCTAGCCTTAGCCTAGGGGAGCCCTAACCTAAAGCCTAGGGGTGCCCTAGCCTGAAGTCTAGAGGAGCCCTAGCCTTAGCCTAGGGGAGCCCTAGCTTAAAGCCTAGGGGTTCCCTAGCCTGAAGGCTAGGGGAGCCCTAGCCTTAGCCTAGGGGTGCCCTAGCCTAAAGTCTAGGGGTGCCCTAGCCTGAAGGCTAGGGGAGACCTAGCCTTAGCCTAGGGGAGCCCTAGCCTAAAGCCTAGGGGTGCCCTAGCCTGAAGGCTAGGGGAGCCCTAGCCTTAGCCTAGGGGTGCCCTAGCCTAAAGTCTAGGGGTGCCCTAGCCTGAAGGCTAGGGGAGCCCTAGCCTTAGCTTACGGGAGCCCTAGCCTAAAGCCTAGGGGTGCCCTAGCCTGAAGGCTAGGGGAGCCCTAGCCTTAGACGAGGGGAGCCCTAGCCTAAAGCCTAGGGGTGCCCTAGCCTGAAGGCTAGGGGAGCCCTAGCCTTAGCCTAGGGGAGCCTAAAGCCTAGGGGTGCCCTA
The DNA here is from genome assembly GCF_050624435.1 of Tenrec ecaudatus. Lineage (NCBI taxonomy): Eukaryota > Metazoa > Chordata > Mammalia > Afrosoricida > Tenrecidae > Tenrec > Tenrec ecaudatus. Next base: position 446,591 of record NW_027458077.1, read on the forward strand.
GCCGGAAGGCTAGGGGAGCCCTAGCCTTAGCCTGGGGGAGCCCTAGCCTAAAGCCTAGGGGTGCCCTAGCCGGAAGGCTAGGGGAGCCCTAGCCTTAGCCTGGGGGGGCCCTAGCCTAAAGCCTAGGGGTGCCCTAGCCGGAAGGCTAGGGGAGCCCTAGCCTTAGCCTGGGGGAGCCCTAGCCTAAAGCCTAGGGGTGCCCTAGCCGGAAGGCTAGGGGAGCCCTAGCCTTAGCCTGGGGAAACCCTAGCCTAAAGCCTAGGTGTGCCCTAGCCGGAAGGCTAGGGGAGCCCTAGCCTTAGCCTGGGGGAGCCCTAGCCTAAAGCCTAGGGGTGCCTTAGCCGTAAGGCTAGGGGAGCCCTAGCCTTAGCCTGGGGGAGCCCTAGCCTAAAGCCTAGGGGTGCCCTAGCCGGAAGGCTAGGGGAGCCCTAGCCTTAGCCTGGGGGAGCCCTAGCCTAAAGCCTAGGGGTGCCCTAGCCGGAAGGCTAGGGGAGCCCTAGCCTTAGCCTGGGGGAGCCCTAGCCTAAAGCCTAGGGGTGCCCTAGCCGGAAGGCTAGGGGAGCCCTAGCCTTAGCCTGAGTGAGCCCTAGCCTAAAGTCTAGGGGTGCCCTAGCCGGAAGGCTAGGGGAGCCCTAGCCTTAGCCTAGGGGAGCCCTAGCCTAAAGCCTAGGGGTTCCCTAGCCTGAAGGCTAGGGGAGCCCTAGCCTTAGCCTAGGGGTGCCCTAGCCTAAAGTCTAGGGGTGCCCTAACCTGAAGGCTAGGGGAGACCTAGCCTTAGCCTTGGGGAGCCCTAGCCTAAAGCCTAGGCGTGCCCTAGCCTGAAGGCTAGGGGAGCCCTAGCCTTAGCCTAGGGGTGCCCTAGCCTAAAGTCTAGGGGTGCCCTAGCCTGAAGGCTAGGGGAGCCCTAGCCTTAGCCTACAGGAGCCCTAGCCTAAAGCCTAGGGGTGCCCTAGCCTTAGACTAGGGGAGCCCTAGCCTAAAGCCTAGGGGTGCCCTAGCCTGAAGGCTAGGGGAGCCCTGGCCTTAGCCTAGGGGAGCCTAAAGCCTAGGGGTGCCCTAGCCTGAAGGCTAGAGGAGCCCTAGCCTTAGCCTAGGGAAGCCCAAAGCCTAGGGGTGCCCTAGCCTGAAGGCTAGGGGAGCCCTAGCCTTAGCCTAGGGGAGCCCTAGCCTAAAGCCTAGGGGTGCCCTAGCCTGAAGGCTAGGGGAGCCCTAGCTTTAGCCTAGGGAGCCCTAGCCTAAAGCCTAGGGGTGCCCTAGCCTGAAGGCTAGGGGAGCCCTAGCCTTAGCCTAGGGTAGCCCTAGCCTTAGCCTAGGGGAGCCTAAAGCCTAGGGGTGCCCTATCCTGAAGGCTAGGGGAGCCCTAGCCTTAGCCTAGGGGAGCCCTAGCCTAAAGCCTAGGGGTGCCCCAGCCTGAAGGCTAGGGGAGCCCTAGCTTTAACCTAGGGGAGCCCTAGCCTAAAGCCTAGGAGTGCCCTAGCCTGAAGGCTAGGGGAGCCCTAGCCTTAGCCTAGGGGAGCCCTTGCCTAAAGCCTATGGGTGCCCTAGCCTGAAGGCTAGGGGAGCCCTAGCCTTAGCCAAGGGGAGCCCTAGCCTAAAGCCTAGGGGTGCCCTAGCCTGAAGGCTAGGGGAGCCCTAGCCTTAGCCTAGGGGAGCCCTAGCCTAAAGCCTAGGGGTGCCCTAGCCTGAAGGCTAGGGGAGCCCTAGCCTTAGCCTAGGGGAGCCCTAGCCTAAAGCCTACGGGTGCCCTAGGCTGAAGGCTATGTGAGCCCTAGCCTTAGCCTAGTGGAGCCCTAGCCTAAAGCCTAGGGGTGCCCTAGGCTGAAGGCTAGGGGAGCCCTAGCCTTAGCCTAGGGGAGCACTAGCCTAAAGCCTAGGGGTGCCCTAGCCTGAAGGCTAGGGGAGCCCTAGCCTTAGCCTAGGGGAGCCCTAGCCTAAAGCCTAGGGGTGCCCTAGCCTGAAGGCTAGGGGAGCCCTAGCCTTAGCCTAGGGGAGCCCTTGCCTAAAGCCTAGGGGTGCCCTAGCCTGAAGGCTAGGTGAGCCCTAGCCTTAGCCTAGGGGAGCCCTAGCCTAAAGCCTAGGGGTTCCCTAGCCTGAAGGCTAGGGGAGCCCTAGCCTTAGCCTAGGGGAGCCCTATCCTAAAGCCTAGGGGTGCCCTAGCCTGAAGGCTAGGGGAGACCTAGCCTTAGCCTAGGGGAGCCCTAGCCTAAAGCCTAGGGGTGCCCTAGCCTGAAGGCTAGGGGAGCCCTAGCCTTAGCCTAGGGGTGCCCTAGCCTAAAGACTAGGGGTGCCCTAGCCTGAAGGCTAGGGGAGCCCTAGCCTTAGCCTAGGGGAGCCTAAAGCCTAGGGGTGCCCTAGCCTGAAGCCTAGGGGAGCCCTAGCCTTAGCCTAGGGGAGCCTAAAGCCTAGGGGTGCCCTAGCCGGAAGGCTAGGGGAGCCCTATCCTTAGCCTGGGGGAGCCCTAGCCTAAAGCCTAGGGGTGCCCTAGCCGGAAGGCTAGGGGAGCCCTAGCCTTAGCCTGGGGGTGCCCTAGTCTAAAGCTTAGGGGTGCCCTAGACGGAAGGCTAGGGGAGCCCTAGCCTTAGCCTGGGGGAGCCCTAGCCTAACGCCTAGGGATGCCCTAGCCGGAAGGCTAGGGGAGCCCTAGCCTTAGCCTGGGGGAGCCATAGCCTAAAGCCTAAGGGTGCCCTAGCCGGAAGGCTAGGGGAGCCCTAGCCTTAGCCTGGGGAGCCCTAGCCTAAAGCCTAGGGGTGCCCTAGCCGGAAGGCTAGGGGAGCCCTAGCCTTAGCCTGGGGGAGCCCTAGCCTAAAGCCTAGGGTTGCCCTAGCCGGAAGGCTAGGGGAACCCTAGCCTTAGCCTAGGGGAGCCCTAGCCTAAAGCCTAGGGGTGCCCTAGCCGGAAGGCTAGGGGAGCCCTAGCCTTAGCCTGGGGGATCCCTAGCCTAAAGCCTAGGGGTGCCCTAGCCGGAAGGCTAGGTGAGCCCTAGCCTTAGCCTGGGGGAGCCCTAGCCTAAAGCCTAGGGGTGCCGTAGCCGGAAGGCTAGGGGAGCCCTAGCCTTAGCCTGGGGGAGCCCTAGCCTAAAGCCTAGGGGTGCCGTAGCCGGAAGGCTAGGGGAGCCCTAGCCTTAACCTGGGGGAGCCCTAGCCTAAAGCCTAGGGGTGCCGTAGCCGGAAGGCTAGGGGAGCCCTAGCCTTAGCCTGGGGGAGCCCTAGCCTAAAGCCTAGGGCTGCCGTAGCCGGAAGGCTAGGGGAGCCCTAGCCTTAGCCTGGGGGAGCCCTAGCCTAAAGCCTAGGGGTGCCCTAGCCGGAAGGCTAGGGGAGCCCTAGCCTTAGCCTGGGGGAGCCATAGCCTAAAGCCTAGGGGTGCCGTAGCCGGAAGGCTAGGGGAGCCCTAGCCTTAGCCTGGGGGAGCCCTAGCCTAAAGCCTAGGGGTACCCTAGCCGGAAGGCTAGGGGAGCCCTAGCCTTAGCCTGGGGGAGCCCTAGCCTAAAGCCTAGGGGTTCCCTAGCCGGAAGGCTAGGGGAGCCCTAGCCTTTGCCTGGGGGAGCACTAGCCTAAAGCCTAGGGGTTCCCTAGCCGGAAGGCTAGGGGAGCCCTAGCCTTAGCCTGGGGGAGCCCTAACCTTAAGCCTAGGGGTGCCCTAGCCGGGAGGCTAGGGGAGCCCTAGCCTTAGCCTGGGGGAGCCCTAGTCTAAAGCCTAGGGGTGCCCTAGCCGGAAGGCTAGGGGAGCCCTAGACTTAGCCTGGGGGGAGGCCTAGCCTAAAGCGTAGGGGTGCCCTAGCCGGAAGGCTAGGGGAGCCCTAGCCTTAGCCTGGGGGAGCCCTAGCCGAGGCCCTAGCCGGAAGGCTAGGGGAGCCCTAGCCTTAGCCTGGGAGAGCCCTAGCCTAAAGCCTAGGGGTGCCCTAGCCTGAAGGCTAGGGGAGCCCTAGCCTTAGCCTGGGGGAGCCCTAGCCTAAAGCCTAGGGGTGCCCTAGCCGGAAGGCTAGGGGAGCCCTAGCCTTAGCCTGGGGGAGCCCTAGCCTTAGCCTGGGGGAGCCCTAGCCTAAAGCCTAGGGGTGCCCTAGCCGGAAGGCTAGGGAAGCCCTAGCCTTAGCCTGGGGGAGCCCTAGCCTAAAGCCTAGGGGTGCCCTAGCCGGAAGGCTAGGGGAGCCCTAGCCTTAGCCTGGGGGAGCCCTAGCCTAAAACCTAGGGGTGCCCTAGCCGGAAGGCTAGGGGAGCCCTAGCCTTAGCCTAGGGGAGCCCTAGCCTAAAGCCTAGGGGTGCCCTAGCCGGAAGGCTAGGGGAGCCCTAGCCTTAGCCTAGGGGAGCCCAAAGCCTAGGGGTGCCCTAGCCGGAAGCCTAGGGTTGCCCTAGCCTGAAGGCTAGGGGAGCCCTAGCCTTAGCCTAGGGGAGCCCTAGCCCAAAGCCTAGGGATGCCCTAGCCTGAAGGCTAGGGGAGCCCTAGCCTTAGCCTAGGGGAGCCCTAGCCTTAGCCTAGGGGAGCCTAAAGCCTAGGGGTGCCCTAGCCTGAAGGCTAGGGGAGCCCTAGCCTTAGCCTAGGGGAGCCCTAGCCTAATGCCTAGGCGTGCCCCAGCCTGAAGGCTAGGGGAGCCCTAGCCTTAACCTAGGGGAGCCCTAGCCTAAAGCCTAGGGGTGCCCTAGCCTGAAGGCTAGGGGAGCCCTAGCCTTAGCCTAGGGGAGCCCTAGCCTAAAGCCTAGGGGTGCCCTAGCCTGAAGGCTAGCGGAGCCCTAGCCTTAGCCTAGGGGAGCCCTTGCCTAAAGCCTAGGGGTGCCCTAGCCTGAAGGCTAGGGGAGCCCTAGCCTTAGCCTAGGGGAGCCCTTGCCTAAAGCCTAGGGGTGCCCTAGCCTGAAGGCTAGGGGAGCCCTAGCCTTAGCCTGGGGGATCCCTAGCCTAAAGCCTAGGGGTGCCCTAGCCGGAAGGCTAGGTGAGCCCTAGCCTTAGCCTGGGGGAGCCCTAGCCTAAAGCCTAGGGGTGCCGTAGCCGGAAGGCTAGGGGAGCCCTAGCCTTAGCCTGGGGGAGCCCTAGCCTAAAGCCTAGGGGTGCCGTAGCCGGAAGGCTAGGGGAGCCCTAGCCTTAACCTGGGGGAGCCCTAGCCTAAAGCCTAGGGGTGCCGTAGCCGGAAGGCTAGGGGAGCCCTAGCCTTAGCCTGGGGGAGCCCTAGCCTAAAGCCTAGGGCTGCCGTAGCCGGAAGGCTAGGGGAGCCCTAGCCTTAGCCTGGGGGAGCCCTAGCCTAAAGCCTAGGGGTGCCCTAGCCGGAAGGCTAGGGGAGCCCTAGCCTTAGCCTGGGGGAGCCATAGCCTAAAGCCTAGGGGTGCCGTAGCCGGAAGGCTAGGGGAGCCCTAGCCTTAGCCTGGGGGAGCCCTAGCCTAAAGCCTAGGGGTACCCTAGCCGGAAGGCTAGGGGAGCCCTAGCCTTAGCCTGGGGGAGCCCTAGCCTAAAGCCTAGGGGTTCCCTAGCCGGAAGGCTAGGGGAGCCCTAGCCTTTGCCTGGGGGAGCACTAGCCTAAAGCCTAGGGGTTCCCTAGCCGGAAGGCTAGGGGAGCCCTAGCCTTAGCCTGGGGGAGCCCTAACCTTAAGCCTAGGGGTGCCCTAGCCGGGAGGCTAGGGGAGCCCTAGCCTTAGCCTGGGGGAGCCCTAGTCTAAAGCCTAGGGGTGCCCTAGCCGGAAGGCTAGGGGAGCCCTAGACTTAGCCTGGGGGGAGGCCTAGCCTAAAGCGTAGGGGTGCCCTAGCCGGAAGGCTAGGGGAGCCCTAGCCTTAGCCTGGGGGAGCCCTAGCCTAAAGCCTAGGGGTGCCCTAGCCGGAAGGCTAGGGGAGCCCTAGCCTTAGCCTGGGAGAGCCCTAGCCTAAAGCCTAGGGGTGCCCTAGCCTGAAGGCTAGGGGAGCCCTAGCCTTAGCCTGGGGGAGCCCTAGCCTAAAGCCTAGGGGTGCCCTAGCCGGAAGGCTAGGGGAGCCCTAGCCTTAGCCTGGGGGAGCCCTAGCCTTAGCCTGGGGGAGCCCTAGCCTAAAGCCTAGGGGTGCCCTAGCCGGAAGGCTAGGGAAGCCCTAGCCTTAGCCTGGGGGAGCCCTAGCCTAAAGCCTAGGGGTGCCCTAGCCGGAAGGCTAGGGGAGCCCTAGCCTTAGCCTGGGGGAGCCCTAGCCTAAAACCTAGGGGTGCCCTAGCCGGAAGGCTAGGGGAGCCCTAGCCTTAGCCTAGGGGAGCCCTAGCCTAAAGCCTAGGGGTGCCCTAGCCGGAAGGCTAGGGGAGCCCTAGCCTTAGCCTAGGGGAGCCCAAAGCCTAGGGGTGCCCTAGCCGGAAGCCTAGGGTTGCCCTAGCCTGAAGGCTAGGGGAGCCCTAGCCTTAGCCTAGGGGAGCCCTAGCCCAAAGCCTAGGGATGCCCTAGCCTGAAGGCTAGGGGAGCCCTAGCCTTAGCCTAGGGGAGCCCTAGCCTTAGCCTAGGGGAGCCTAAAGCCTAGGGGTGCCCTAGCCTGAAGGCTAGGGGAGCCCTAGCCTTAGCCTAGGGGAGCCCTAGCCTAATGCCTAGGCGTGCCCCAGCCTGAAGGCTAGGGGAGCCCTAGCCTTAACCTAGGGGAGCCCTAGCCTAAAGCCTAGGGGTGCCCTAGCCTGAAGGCTAGGGGAGCCCTAGCCTTAGCCTAGGGGAGCCCTAGCCTAAAGCCTAGGGGTGCCCTAGCCTGAAGGCTAGCGGAGCCCTAGCCTTAGCCTAGGGGAGCCCTTGCCTAAAGCCTAGGGGTGCCCTAGCCTGAAGGCTAGGGGAGCCCTAGCCTTAGCCTAGGGGAGCCCTTGCCTAAAGCCTAGGGGTGCCCTAGCCTGAAGGCTAGGGGAGCCCTAGCCTTAGCCTAGGGGAGCCCTAGCCTAAAGCCTAGGGGTGCCCTAGCCTGAAGGCTAGGGGAGCCCTAGCCTTAGCCTAGGGGAGCCCTAGCCTAAAGCCTAGGGGTGCCCTAGGCTGAAGGCTAGGGGAGCCCTAGCCTTAGCCTAGGGGAGCCCTAGCCTAAAGCCTAGGGGTGCCCTAGGCTGAAGGCTAGGGGAGCCCTAGCCTTAGCCTAGGGGAGCCCTAGCCTTAGCCTAGGGGAGCCCTAGCCTAAAGCCTAGGGGTGCCCTAGCCTGAAGGCTAGGGGAGCCCTAGCCTTAGCCTAGGGGAGCCCTAGCCTAAAGCCTAGGGGTGCCCTAGCCTGAAGGCTAGGGGAGCCCTTGCCTTAGCCTAGGGGAGCCCTAGCCTAAAGCCTAGGGGTGCCCTAGCCTGAAGGCTAGGGGAGCCCTAGCCTTAGCCTAGGGGAGCCCTAGCCTAAAGCCTAGGTGTGCCCTAGCCTGAAGGCTAGGGGAGCCCTAGCCTTAGCCTAGGGGAGCCCTAACCTAAAGCCTAGGGGTGCCCTAGCCTGAAGTCTAGAGGAGCCCTAGCCTTAGCCTAGGGGAGCCCTAGCCTAAAGCCTAGGGGTTCCCTAGCCTGAAGGCTAGGGGAGCCCTAGCCTTAGCCTAGGGGTGCCCTAGCCTAAAGTCTAGGGGTGCCCTAGCCTGAAGGCTAGGGGAGACCTAGCCTTAGCCTAGGGGAGCCCTAGCCTAAAGCCTAGGGGTGCCCTAGCCTGAAGGCTAGGGGAGCCCTAGCCTTAGCCTAGGGGTACCCTAGCCTAAAGTCTAGGGTTGCCCTAGCCTGAAGGCTAGGGGAGCCCTAGCCTTAGCTTACGGGAGCCCTAGCCTAAAGCCTAGGGGTGCCCTAGCCTGAAGGCTAGGGGAGCCCTAGCCTTAGACGAGGGGAGCCCTAGCCTAAAGCCTAGGGGTGCCCTAGCCTGAAGGCTAGGGGAGCCCTAGCCTTAGCCTAGGGGAGCCTAAAGCCTAGGGGTGCCCTAGCCGGAAGGCTAGGGGAGCCCTAGCCTTAGCCTGGGGGAGCCCTAGCCTAAAGCCTAGGGGTGCCCTAGCCGGAAGGCTAGGGGAGCCCTAGCCTTAGCCTGGGGGAGCCCTAGCCTAAAGCCTAGGGGTGCCCTAGCCGGAAGGCTAGGGGAGCCGTAGCCTTAGCCTGGGGAAGCCCTAGCCTAAAGCCTAGGGGTGCCCTAGCCGGGAGGCTAGGGTAGCCCTAGCCTTAGCCTGGGGGAGCCCTAGCCTAAAGCCTAGGGGTGCCCTAGCCGGAAGGCTAGGGGAGCCCTAGCCTTAGCCTGGGGGAGCCCTAGCCTAAAGCCTAGGGGTGCCCTAGCCGGAAGGCTAGGGGAGCCCTAGCCTTAGCCTGGGGGAGCCCTAGCCTAAAGCCTAGGGGTGCCCTAGCCGGAAGGCTAGGGGAGCCCTAGCCTTAGCCTGAGTGAGCCCTAGCCTAAAGCCTAGGGGTGCCCTAGCCGGAAGGCTAGGGGAGCCCTAGCCTTAGCCAGGGGGAGCCCTAGCCTAAAGCCTAGGGGTGCCCTAGCCGGAAGGCTAGGGGAGCCCTAGCCTTAGCCTGGGGGAGCCCTAGCCTAAAGCCTAGGGGTGCCCTAGCTGGAAGGCTAGGGGAGCCCTAGCCTTAGCCTGGGGGAGCCCTAGCCTAAAGCCTAGGGGTGCCCTAGCCAGAAGGCTAGGGGAGCCCTAGCCTTAGCCTAGGGGAGCCCTAGCCTAAAGCCTAGGGGTGCCCTAGCCGGAAGGCTAGGGGAGCCCTAGCCTTAGCCTAGGGGAGCCCTAGCCTAATGCCTAGGGGTGCCCTAGCCGGAAGGCTAGGGGAGCCCTAGCCTTAACCTAGGGGAGCCCAAAGCCTAGGGGTGCCCTAACCTGAAGCCTAGGGGTGCCCTAGCCTGAAGGCTAGGGGAGCCCTAGCCTTAGCCTAGGGGAGCCCTAGCCTAAAGCCTAGGGGTGCCCTAGCCTGAGGCTAGGGGAGCCCTAGCCTTAGCCTAGGGGAAACCTAGCCTTAGCCTAGGGGAGCCTAAAGCCTAGGGCTGCCCTAGCCTGAAGGCTAGGGGAGCAATAGCCTTAGCCTAGGGGAGCCTAAAGCCTAGGGGTGCCCTAGCCTGAAGGCTAGGGGAGCCCTAGCCTTAGCCTAGGGGAGCCCTAGCCTAATGCCTAGGGGTGCCCCAGCCTGAAGGCTAGGGGAGCCCTAGCCTTAGCCTAGGGGAGCCCTAGCCTGAAGCCTAGGGGTGCCCCAGCCTGAAGGCTAGGGGAGCCCTAGCCTTAGCCTAGGGGAGCCCTAGCCTGAAGCCTAGGGGTGCCCCAGCCTGAAGGCTAGGGGAGCCCTAGCCTTAGCCTAGGGGAGCCCTAGCCTGAAGCCTAGGGGTGCCCCAGCCTGAAGGCTAGGGGAGCCCTAGCCTTAGCCTAGGGGAGCCCTAGCCTGAAGCCTAGGGGTGCCCCAGCCTGAAGGCTAGGGGAGCCCTAGCCTTAGCCTAGGGGAGCCCTAGCCTGAAGCCTAGGGGTGCCCCAGCCTGAAGGCTAGGGGAGCCCTAGCCTTAGCCTAGGGGAGCCCTAGCCTGAAGCCTAGGGGTGCCCCAGCCTGAAGGCTAGGGGAGCCCTAGCCTTAGCCTAGGGGAGCCCTAGCCTGAAGCCTAGGGGTGCCCCAGCCTGAAGGCTAGGGGAGCCCTAGCCTTAGCCTAGGGGAGCCCTAGCCTGAAGCCTAGGGGTGCCCCAGCCTGAAGGCTAGGGGAGCCCTAGCCTTAGCCTAGGGGAGCCCTAGCCTGAAGCCTAGGGGTGCCCCAGCCTGAAGGCTAGGGGAGCCCTAGCCTTAGCCTAGGGGAGCCCTAGCCTGAAGCCTAGGGGTGCCCCAGCCTGAAGGCTAGGGGAGCCCTAGCCTTAGCCTAGGGGAGCCCTAGCCTGAAGCCTAGGGGTGCCCCAGCCTGAAGGCTAGGGGAGCCCTAGCCTTAGCCTAGGGGAGCCCTAGCCTGAAGCCTAGGGGTGCCCCAGCCTGAAGGCTAGGGGAGCCCTAGCCTTAGCCTAGGGGAGCCCTAGCCTGAAGCCTAGGGGTGCCCCAGCCTGAAGGCTAGGGGAGCCCTAGCCTTAGCCTAGGGGAGCCCTAGCCTGAAGCCTAGGGGTGCCCCAGCCTGAAGGCTAGGGGAGCCCTAGCCTTAGCCTAGGGGAGCCCTAGCCTGAAGCCTAGGGGTGCCCCAGCCTGAAGGCTAGGGGAGCCCTAGCCTTAGCCTAGGGGAGCCCTAGCCTGAAGCCTAGGGGTGCCCCAGCCTGAAGGCTAGGGGAGCCCTAGCCTTAGCCTAGGGGAGCCCTAGCCTGAAGCCTAGGGGTGCCCCAGCCTGAAGGCTAGGGGAGCCCTAGCCTTAGCCTAGGGGAGCCCTAGCCTGAAGCCTAGGGGTGCCCCAGCCTGAAGGCTAGGGGAGCCCTAGCCTTAGCCTAGGGGAGCCCTAGCCTGAAGCCTAGGGGTGCCCCAGCCTGAAGGCTAGGGGAGCCCTAGCCTTAGCCTAGGGGAGCCCTAGCCTGAAGCCTAGGGGTGCCCCAGCCTGAAGGCTAGGGGAGCCCTAGCCTTAGCCTAGGGGAGCCCTAGCCTGAAGCCTAGGGGTGCCCCAGCCTGAAGGCTAGGGGAGCCCTAGCCTTAGCCTAGGGGAGCCCTAGCCTGAAGCCTAGGGGTGCCCCAGCCTGAAGGCTAGGGGAGCCCTAGCCTTAGCCTAGGGGAGCCCTAGCCTGAAGCCTAGGGGTGCCCCAGCCTGAAGGCTAGGGGAGCCCTAGCCTTAGCCTAGGGGAGCCCTAGCCTGAAGCCTAGGGGTGCCCCAGCCTGAAGGCTAGGGGAGCCCTAGCCTTAGCCTAGGGGAGCCCTAGCCTGAAGCCTAGGGGTGCCCCAGCCTGAAGGCTAGGGGAGCCCTAGCCTTAGCCTAGGGGAGCCCTAGCCTGAAGCCTAGGGGTGCCCCAGCCTGAAGGCTAGGGGAGCCCTAGCCTTAGCCTAGGGGAGCCCTAGCCTGAAGCCTAGGGGTGCCCCAGCCTGAAGGCTAGGGGAGCCCTAGCCTTAGCCTAGGGGAGCCCTAGCCTGAAGCCTAGGGGTGCCCCAGCCTGAAGGCTAGGGGAGCCCTAGCCTTAGCCTAGGGGAGCCCTAGCCTGAAGCCTAGGGGTGCCCCAGGCCTGAAGGCTAGGGGAGCCCTAGCCTTAGCCTAGGGGAGCCCTAGCCTGAAGCCTAGGGGTGCCCCAGGCTGAAGGCTAGGGGAGCCCTAGCCTTAGCCTAGGGGAGCCCTAGCCTGAAGCCTAGGGGTGCCCCAGGCCTGAAGGCTAGGGGAGCCCTAGCCTTAGCCTAGGGGAGCCCTAGCCTGAAGCCTAGGGGTGCCCCAGGCCTGAAGGCTAGGGGAGCCCTAGCCTTAGCCTAGGGGAGCCCTAGCCTGAAGCCTAGGGGTGCCCCAGGCTGAAGGCTAGGGGAGCCCTAGCCTTAGCCTAGGGGAGCCCTAGCCTGAAGCCTAGGGGTGCCCCAGGCTGAAGGCTAGGGGAGCCCTAGCCTTAGCCTAGGGGAGCCCTAGCCTGAAGCCTAGGGGTGCCCCAGGCTGAAGGCTAGGGGAGCCCTAGCCTTAGCCTAGGGGAGCCCTAGCCTGAAGCCTAGGGGTGCCCCAGGCCTGAAGGCTAGGGGAGCCCTAGCCTTAGCCTAGGGGAGCCCTAGCCTGAAGCCTAGGGGTGCCCCAGCCTGAAGGCTAGGGGAGCCCTAGCCTTAGCCTAGGGGAGCCCTAGCCTGAAGCCTAGGGGTGCCCCAGCCTGAAGGCTAGGGGAGCCCTAGCCTTAGCCTAGGGGAGCCCTAGCCTGAAGCCTAGGGGTGCCCCAGCCTGAAGGCTAGGGGAGCCCTAGCCTTAGCCTAGGGGAGCCCTAGCCTGAAGCCTAGGGGTGCCCCAGCCTGAAGGCTAGGGGAGCCCTAGCCTTAGCCTAGGGGAGCCCTAGCCTGAAGCCTAGGGGTGCCCCAGCCTGAAGGCTAGGGGAGCCCTAGCCTTAGCCTAGGGGAGCCCTAGCCTGAAGCCTAGGGGTGCCCCAGCCTGAAGGCTAGGGGAGCCCTAGCCTTAGCCTAGGGGAGCCCTAGCCTGAAGCCTAGGGGTGCCCCAGCCTGAAGGCTAGGGGAGCCCTAGCCTTAGCCTAGGGGAGCCCTAGCCTGAAGCCTAGGGGTGCCCCAGCCTGAAGGCTAGGGGAGCCCTAGCCTTAGCCTAGGGGAGCCCTAGCCTGAAGCCTAGGGGTGCCCCAGCCTGAAGGCTAGGGGAGCCCTAGCCTTAGCCTAGGGGAGCCCTAGCCTGAAGCCTAGGGGTGCCCCAGCCTGAAGGCTAGGGGAGCCCTAGCCTTAGCCTAGGGGAGCCCTAGCCTGAAGCCTAGGGGTGCCCCAGCCTGAAGGCTAGGGGAGCCCTAGCCTTAGCCTAGGGGAGCCCTAGCCTGAAGCCTAGGGGTGCCCCAGCCTGAAGGCTAGGGGAGCCCTAGCCTTAGCCTAGGGGAGCCCTAGCCTGAAGCCTAGGGGTGCCCCAGCCTGAAGGCTAGGGGAGCCCTAGCCTTAGCCTAGGGGAGCCCTAGCCTGAAGCCTAGGGGTGCCCCAGCCTGAAGGCTAGGGGAGCCCTAGCCTTAGCCTAGGGGAGCCCTAGCCTGAAGCCTAGGGGTGCCCCAGCCTGAAGGCTAGGGGAGCCCTAGCCTTAGCCTAGGGGAGCCCTAGCCTGAAGCCTAGGGGTGCCCCAGCCTGAAGGCTAGGGGAGCCCTAGCCTTAGCCTAGGGGAGCCCTAGCCTGAAGCCTAGGGGTGCCCCAGCCTGAAGGCTAGGGGAGCCCTAGCCTTAGCCTAGGGGAGCCCTAGCCTGAAGCCTAGGGGTGCCCCAGCCTGAAGGCTAGGGGAGCCCTAGCCTTAGCCTAGGGGAGCCCTAGCCTGAAGCCTAGGGGTGCCCCAGCCTGAAGGC